>NW_010921701.1:54021-67363 GCF_000633955.1 Camelina sativa | reverse complement strand
CCATCAGCATTAAATTCTCTCTCTCTCTTCGCTTCTTCTCGTTCGAATTCACTTTACTCTCTTCTCCTCTCTATATATCTACCACTCTGATACCTTCGCCGGAAAAGCTCTCGTTCTCTGTATCGTCGGTGAAGCTCGACTCTGTTTCCTGCTCTGTACAGATCTCGAGCCGCATTTCGTGGATCTGTGCAAATCGCGTTTTGAACCTTACTCGATTATCGTGTAACCCTAGGGTTTTTGATTTCTTTTTGGGAGGAGAGGAAGGAATCAATGTCTGTGGAGCTTTGAGGAAGTTATGGTTAGACGTTTGGTTCTGGTTACGCTTCGTATTGGCCGGAGGAGAGTGTCCGGCGAGGCTGTGAGGGTTTGGTTTCTCCGTTGTTGTTGACTAATGGTGGTTTTTGAGCTTAGATAAGATGCCCAACTTTGCGATGCTTCTGCTGTTAATTCTTCTTCTTCACTCCCTCGGCTCGTTTCATATATGTTTTGGTATGAACTAGTTAACTGATTCTTCTTTCCCCTTTTGATGTGTTTGCTTGGTGAACCAATTTAGGAAACGATTGAGATAGGTGAAATTAACCTTAGTTAAGTTTTTGGTTGATTCTTACTTTGACAGCTCAAGATTAGTTGTTGGTGTTTATCTATATTTAGAATTGTTTATTGGATATATTTGGAAGCTAACTTTATTATGTACAAAGTAAGCAAAAGGGTTTAGTAGTACGATTCAGATTAATTACGTTTGGAATCTCTGATTGTGAAGCGTAAGAGTGACGATGAAGTCCCACGTTTTATGCCTTATTTGGCACCACCCAACCTTAAATAGCTAGAATGCACATAGAGCTTACTCTTTCTTTTCTGAGTTTCTTAGAGGGAATATCGAATTCGCGTGACATTCTCTTGGCCAAAATGTATTCGTTAACGTATGCATTGTACTTTTATATCCAAGATTAGGATTGAGTATGTATACTTCTAGAAACATTATATTCTGCTATGAATCTTCGACATGTATAGAAAGAATCTGTAGATGACTTATCAGCTTGCTCTTATCATTTGCAGCTCGGCTGTTTCCAATGAGCTTGCCATTTACCCGATCAAAGACCCATCAAATGCATTTTTTTCATCCTCATCTTAATCCATCAGTTGCTCCTGCACCTTCACCAGGTCTGAAAGGAATCCTTTTTTTTTGTCACATAAACATTCTGTAGTTATTTTTCTGTATAGGAGTATTCATTGGTCATTTTCTTTCCATTTTTCAGCTTTTTCCCCCAGCCCAAGCCGCATTCCACCACCAAGGCGCAAGGGTCATCACCATCATCGTCGCTGGCATTTAAGAGGCAATGCGACTGCAGTGTCACCTTCTTCACCTGGTAATTTTTTTTTGCTTCTTGTTGATTTTCCTGCGCCCTATGCTAGTGGCAAGGATTATCTTTTATATGCATCTTCAGACTATAGTTGATAGATCAAGCGTAGTAACTACTTTTTCCTGTGTGTTTCCGGCTTTCCTTTTTGATAGACTGTCAGCAGACATGTGTAGAGCCTCTCACTTCAACTCCCTTTGGTTCACCTTGTGGTTGTGTCTTCCCCATGAAAGTTCAGGTTCTACTAAGTGTTGCGCCTTTTTCTATTTTCCCCGTGACCAACGAGTTAGAAATTGAGGTTGCTGCTGGAACGTACTTGGAACAAAGCCAGGTGAAAATAATGGGTGCCAGTGCCGACAGTGAAAACCAAGGGAAAACAGTGGTGGATATTAACCTTGTTCCACTTGGAGAAAAGTTCGACAACACTACAGCAACACTTATTTATCAGAGGTTCCGGCACAAGAAAGTACCTCTAAACGAGACTATTTTTGGTGATTATGAGGTTACACACATAAGTTACCCAGGTAAACTGATTTCTTTCAGATGCAAGTTTGTACACTTGTTTTTTGGTTTCATTTCAAAGTTTGAATGTCTTTACTTTGCTTCAGGAATTCCTTCTTCTTCGCCAAATGAAGATCCTACTGCAGATGCTCCAAGTGCAAGTACTGGGCTTCCAATCAATGCAACCTTTACCAACAAAAACCAGGGTATAGGTTTTAGAACGATTGCAATCATTGCCTTGTCAGGTTTTGTGCTCATTCTGGTTTTGGTTGGAGCTATATCTATAATCGTGAAATGGAAGAAAATTGGGAAGTCATCTAATGCTGTTGGCCCAACTTTGGCTTCATCGATTAACAAAAGGCCTGGTAATTTTCTCCCTCTTGACTTTATAACGCTTCGGTAGCTTTAAAAGACTCCGTTTCTGAAATATTTATACGCCTTGCAGGTGCTGGATCTATGTTTTCCAGTAGCGCTAGAAGTTCGGTTTCAGATTCTTTGATGTCTTCCATGGCTACATGTGCTTTATCCGTTAAGACCTTCACACTCTCTGAGCTTGAGAAGGCAACTGATAGATTCAGTGCTAAAAGGGTTTTGGGAGAGGGCGGATTTGGTCGTGTTTATCAGGGGAGCATGGAAGATGGAACGGAGGTTGCAGTGAAACTGCTAACTAGGGACAATCAGAACCGAGACCGGGAATTCATTGCAGAAGTCGAGATGCTAAGCCGTTTGCACCACCGTAATCTTGTAAAACTGATTGGAATATGCATTGAAGGCCGTACACGTTGCTTGATTTATGAGCTCGTCCACAATGGGAGTGTCGAGTCCCACTTGCACGGTGACATATTCTGATCTCTTCACATTTAATGACAATATATCCCAATTATATTCCTTCACCACCTAAAACCTGGCTTTCCGGTTGTTGACAAAACAGAAGGAACGCTTGATTGGGATGCACGATTGAAGATTGCACTTGGAGCAGCAAGAGGACTGGCTTATCTCCATGAAGATTCAAATCCCCGAGTAATCCACCGTGATTTCAAGGCTAGCAATGTTCTCCTAGAAGATGACTTTACCCCAAAAGTCTCTGACTTTGGACTGGCGAGAGAAGCAACCGAAGGAAGTCAACATATTTCAACTCGAGTCATGGGGACCTTTGGGTAAAGTTTTGTTTTTTCTCAGATGTGATGAATACAGACCCTCTGTCTATAGAAGGCGGACTTACAGTGACTACCCTGGAAATAATTGCAGGTACGTGGCTCCTGAGTATGCAATGACGGGGCATCTCCTTGTTAAAAGCGATGTCTATAGTTACGGTGTGGTTTTACTCGAGCTTCTCACTGGTAGAAGACCGGTAGACATGTCTCAACCTTCAGGAGAAGAAAACCTTGTGACATGGGCGAGACCCTTACTAGCCAACAGAGAGGGCCTGGAGCAACTGGTGGACCCTGCATTGGCTGGAACCTACAACTTTGATGACATGGCGAAAGTGGCTGCTATTGCCTCCATGTGCGTCCACCAAGAGGTCTCACACAGACCATTTATGGGTGAAGTTGTGCAGGCATTGAAACTTATATACAACGATGCAGATGAGACCTGTGGTGACTATTGCAGCCAAAAGGACTCATCAGTACCAGACTCTGCTGACTTCAAAGGCGATCTGGCTCCATCGGATAGCAGCTGGTGGAATTTGACACCTCGGTTAAGGTATGGTCAAGCTTCGTCGTTCATAACCATGGAATATAGCTCAGGACCGCTAGAAGACATGGAGAACCGGCCTCACTCTGCCTCTAGCATTCCAAGAGAAGGAGGGCTTTTTCTACCAAACAGATCAGGTCCGTTACGGCCCATGCGTAGTAGAAGAAACTTCTTTAGATTGAGAGGAAGCATGAGCGAACACGGTGGACCATCGTCATCTAGACATCTCTGGTCGGGCAATGGCGACTGGCTCTGAGAAACCAGAAAATGTACAGTGAAGAAATGGAAAGAAAAAAAAAAAGAAAAAGAGGGAAGAAAGGCTCACAAACTCTTGAGCTGCATGGTTAGGTTCTGGTTAATCCGGTTTGGTTCGGTTGATGTGGGTAAAGACTTTCTGGTTTGATTTGTTTTAGGAGCCTTATTTTTGGTTTTGTTTTTCCTCAAATAGATTAAGGGGGTTGTATTGAATTCTAATTTATCAAGATTTTTGAAGAGTTCAACAAAATCATTAAAAGTGAATAAGTGAAATATTGTTAGAGATTGCTAGAGAGTTTTGTTGATTAGTTTTCTAAAATCTTGTAAAGTTATCTAAACAATCTCTGTATCTTTGTGATATTTTTCATGATTTTAATTTGTAAAGAAAGTGTTTAAAATCATGAACCAATAAAATAATAATTGAACTCATTAACAATCCTAGATTCTTTCGTTTTAATTGAATAACACAAAACTTTTAATGATTTTATAAAATTCTGAATCCAATAACCCAAATTTGTTAAGATTTTAAATGACTTTTTACAAATCACAAACTAATAACACTAAAATTTAACAGAGTTTATAAAATCTTGATCTAATTGTTTGTTTTTGCGAGGATGCAAAAGCACAGGGAGGGTTGTATTCTTAAAGACGTCTGTATTTAGTTCCCTCTTTTCTTTCTACGCCCACAAAAACATTTTTATTGTAGTGTAGTTATTACCTATTTATCTAGTAGTTTACAAGTTTCAAGCTCCTATGAAATTTTTAAAAAAGTTCCTATGAATTTTGCCATTTTGGCTTTTAGTCATCGTCGATTAATTTCCGGTTCTTTGAATTTAAATCCAAAAAAATTTCTGGTTAAATAATTTTTTTGCTTGGGAGTCATTGTGTAACACCCTAATTCCACTATTTTGGACATAATAACTTAATTACAGCCGGTTAAAAACCCAAGTGGTTTAAGTCATAAAACAACGTCGATGTATCATGGGTTTTCAAATTTACCAAAAATTCAACGGATGTATTTTTATACCAAATATATTTAGATGAAGTATTTTTCTTCCAACAAAAAAAGAAGAGGTATTGAACATCCAAATAGAAAATAGATGGATATTTTTTGTTTTTTTTCCTATTTGGTATAAACTTTGTTTTTTTTTCTATTTGGTATAAACTTTGTTTTTTTCCTATTTTGTTTTTTCCGCTTTTTGTTTAAAGTAGTTAAACAAAAAAACTTTGTTTAAACTCTGTTAAAGTTTTGTGTTATTCAATTACCTATTTTTCTAGTAGTTTACAAGTTTCAAACTCCTATGAAATTTTAAAAAAAGTTCCTATGAATTTGCCGTTTTGGCTTTTGGTCATCGTCGTTTAATTTCCGGTTCTTTGAATTTAAATCCAAAATTTTTTCTGGTTAAATAAATTTCTTGCTTGGGGAGTCATTGTGTAACACCCCAATTCCACTATTTTGGACATGATAACTTTAATTACAGCCGGTTAAAAACCCAAGTGGTTTAAGTCATAAAACAAAGTCGATGTATCCTGGGTTTTCAAATTTACCTAAAATTCAAAGGATGTATTTTTATACCAAATATATTTAGATGAAGCATTTTCTTCCAACAAAAAAAGAAGAGGTATTGAACATCCAAATAGAAAATATATGGATACTTTTTGTTTTTTTCCTATTAATTCATATATCAATAATTAAAAAAAAATTACTGTCTTTATTATATTTAATAACTTCTTTTAAATTTCTTTTATTTTGCCAAGATTATTACCTTTATTTTTATTTGAAATGAAAATAGTGATAATATTGTAAATATTATGGAATGCATTTAGTTAAATTTCATACCATTTTTGAACAATGTCAGTTTCAGACCATCTCTGTCGACAGTTCAAAGAATAATGCAAAACAATTTTAGCTGAAAAAGGCTGTAAATTTTGTCTTAAAGACTTTTAAGAGGCTAAGGCTAAGCATATTAAAAATTGTCCCATGTTTGCACCCCTCCTCTCCAATGGAATGAGGAGGCCAATGCTTTTAATTCTAGTACAAGTGGCACACACATGAAGCCTATATCAATTGACTATGAAATAGTTGGTGGTGGTGATGACGAGTATGTTGAACTTTGTGTAAGGGTTTTCATGGTTGATTAAGATGAGAAAGTTATTTTTTCACTCACATCCAACCACAACTCACTGTTACCGATTACATGTTATGTTTTTTTTTGTTTTTTTGGACTGACTACTTTTGCGTTAGATTGTTCATATCAATCTTGCTCAACCGCCTAATGTATTTAGAGAGGATAAAACTAGATTGACGGAAAATAATTTGAAGCAAGGTATGCAACTTCAGGATGTAAGAGATCGAGTTTTAGAAATTTTGCAAAGGGATGGTGGGCATCTTCTTATTAGTCATGACCTCATCCATGATATGAATTGCTTGAAACTGCAATATCTAAGGGTCAAAAAAAAAAAAAAAAACTTGAGTTATTGAGACTAACATAATATTCTCAATCTTAACAATTTTGTTTATATATAGATCCTAATGCTATATTATGCTAATCTTAGCTGTTCAATCCTCTTTGGATTAATATATAATTCAGGACAGTTTTTAATTGTAATTGAAAAACGATCTTCTTAGGAGTTCTTTTTTTCTCTTATTAAAAACTATTTATCAAACTCTTATTAGTCTTTTATCTTGTGTTTAACTTGTTTATGTTTGATGGTTTTGAAGATGACAAATCAACCAAAGTGGACTCTCATATGTGAGTGAATGAAGTTACCAGTTTGATGGCTCCAAAATTGTCACTTTCAAAAGGTCATTTCTTTTCTCCTAAACTCTCGAATTCATATGTTATAACTCCGAACCAAGCAATGATTGGTGATAAGAAGGTGATTTTCGAATCCTTCCTCATGTTTTCATGAAAGAACATATGCTATATATATATATATATATATATATATATATATATGTTCCAACTTAAAATCTAGTCAGAATTGTAATATTTGATTTCCCGTTTTGAACCTTTTATGATTGGGAAATTTTGTGAAAACTTCTGGAACCATATATATGAGAAGAGTGTATAAATTTTGGTTCACAACTGAGAAGAGAGTTTGCAACACATAACAAACTCTCATACACAAGGGTCACCTAAAGAGACTTGGTCTCCAAGTAGTGATTTGGTTAGCTAACCACTCTCAAATGGCCAAAAATGACTCTCCTTAAGGCTTAGCTTTTGATTATATGTAAATAATTGGCTCTCAAAGCTTAAACTCATGAAATTAAATACCACAATCAATTCTAACCCTTTTTAAATTAATTATTCGATCCTCATAAATCTCATAAACATGCATGCGACTACTCTAAATTTTTCAGAACTTTCGGGACCATGCATAGATGAACTTGTAAGTTCATACCTGAAATGATTTGGAACAATCCTATTTATGTGATATATATCCATTGTGTGAGAGTCTCTAGTTTTACTATATCTTAGTCCTTTGGGGTTGTTTCAAAATCCCAACTGTTATGATTACTACCAAAATCAAACAAACACACATATACTAAATAAGAATTATAAATTTATAACCGACGATGGAGTGTTTTACAACATATATACGAATGTTCCAAATCATGTCGGTGTTTAGACTAAGGTTTGACGTAACTATCGAGAATTTTCAAAAAATATCTCGACATCCACAAACCAGATAACAAATATCAAATCATGCATTTGGCATAAGCAACAACACCGTACCAACGCATTTCTCCTTTAATCAGGCAAAACAATCAATTTCTAGAGCTATACTATAATTCTAAAATTATATGTTTCCTGATTGCATATAATCAATATTCACTTGTTGTAATTTAACAACTTAAAAGTGAAACTCAATAGTATTAGGGTTGTCTTTATAAGGTTTTCCTTATCTGATGTACATATATATTATACGGATATAAAGCGTGGAAGGTTTATGTAGGCGAGTGGTTTAAGTGAAACCACCTTAACCAGACACTTTTGGCACCTGGTGTCCAATCTTTTCTGTTCTATAATGGAATCAATCCAATGTATGAGTTCCTAACTCTCTCTAAGTAGGGGTAGATTATATTATACTATAAAATAAACTATGAAATAAGACACTTATTTATGAATATTGGAAATGAATAGACAAACTTTTCTTAAGAAAAATTTAATCACTAAATACAAAATAAATTAATTACACATAAAGTACAAAATCAATTAATCCAATATAAAATTAACAACCACCTTATAATCATTAATTGTTTGGTAACTTTATCTGTAAATTAATTATTTGTCTACTATAAACTTAATTTTTAACAAATTTTAATGTTTTTGCTTATATTTAAATCATAAATAGATTAGATAAAGTATTAAAAATATCTAAATTAAGGAATGTTAAAATAACAAAATTATGTAACATTTCCTCAAATATAAGTCACATGTTATCATTTAATTGGTCCACTGAGATTTTTACTAAAATAATTAGTAAAACATTTATTGTATAAAGAAAATTTCACTCTAATTAAGTAAATAAAAATATCTAATTTTTTCACTTAAATATGATATTACAACTATGTCAATATGACTTGACACATAATGTTTATAGACAATTAATAAACTTGATAATTAAGTTAGAGTGTAAATGGGAAAAGCTAGCGACTTTAATTAAAAGAAGCAAAAGAGGGTAACAAATAAAAAGAATTAGATATTTTCCACTTTGTTAAATTTGGAGATTTCTTGTTTTAGTTGTAGAAAATAACAAAAGAGATTAAAAGCAAAATGGCTATTTTTTGGAATTTACTGTTAATTAACGGTAGATTACCCCTTAATTATGACTCTTGAAAGACTAATTTCATTTATAAGAAGTAGAAAAAGAGAAGAAATTAAAAGAAAACAGAAAAAAATAGATAAAAGAGCAAACTTTTTAATTTATTTTCTCCAAATTTGCTATAAAAAAAAGTTTTATAATTTAAAGCTTTCACACATAACCCACTCTATAAGATACAACAAATCTCTTCTCTGAGAATCTCTTCTTTGCATTCACACTCTTGCTTGCTTGAGTCATAACATTATCAGAACTCGTCTCCAGCTCAAGCAAGTAGGTGATTCGTTGCTGCTACAAAAAAGAATCTATTGGGTTTCTGATTTGATTCGTCTCCGGTGGTGAAAATGGTACTTCCAATTTCTGGGTTTATTCACTTTGAGCGTTTCTTTACTTTTACTCAAAGTTTTGATTTTTTCATTTTTTTTTTTTTGGGTTCGAACGGCAAATGTGTATAACATTTGTTGGTGCAAATTGAATGATCTGTTTTTGTCTAATTCTGTGTGTGTTTGCTTTGTCTGGGCTTCATTTAATTTATGCTCTGTTGGTTAAGTTTATACAGAGATATATATGAACATGGGTGTTTTAAGGTTTTTATCATTTTTTGTTGCTTTCATGGTTATTATTAAATTTTATTTTATTCTGAAACCATAGTTAAGTGGGGTATTTGTTCTTGGCCAATAAGACTATTGAATGCTGTTTGTGTCCTACCCTTTTCGTAAAGTAGTTGTTTTTCTTCAATCCTGTGTTATTGGTCTGTATGGTTTGTCACATAGTTTGGAAGTTTTTGTATTCCTAAATGATATGTATCCGATTTGTTGGTTGTTCTTCAGGCTTGTTCTACAGTTAAAGCTGGCTCGATTATTTGGGTGCAAGATCCGGAGGAGGCTTGGTTAGATGGTGAAGTTGTAGAGGTTAATGGAGAAGATATAAAGGTCCAATGTACATCAGGGAAGACGGTATGTGTAGACAACTTTAGATGCAGTTTGACTATGCTTGAGGATGGAATCTGTATGTGTTTGTCCCGAGAAGTTAGTGAGATTGGTTCTCATATATTTACTTCTATTGATTTATTTTTGTCAGGTTGTTGTCAAAGTTTCAAACACACATCCAAAAGATATGGAAGTTCCACCTTCTGGAGTTGACGATATGACAACGCTAGCATATTTACATGAACCAGGAGTCTTACAAAATTTGAAGTCAAGATATGATATAGACGAAATTTATGTGAGCTTCCTTCTCTTTTCCTTTTTTTTTTCTTTCTGTTCTGTAAAGCAAATTGGCCTAACACAAGTTTTTGTTTTGTTTACTAGACATACACAGGAAGTATTTTGATTGCGATAAACCCATTTAAACAACTACCGAATCTTTACAATGACCATATGATGGCACAATATAAAGGAGCTTCCTTGGGAGAATTGAGTCCCCATCCGTTTGCAGTTGCAGATGCAGCTTACAGGTGCTTGCCGTTCAACTTTGAAGTTATTTTTCTTTCTTTCTCTTGTAATATTGATCATTGTTTGACATTCTTGTTGTTTTTTCTATTGGGTGTAGACAAATGATTAATGAGGGAATTAGTCAATCAATCTTGGTAAGTGGTGAAAGTGGAGCAGGGAAGACTGAGACTGCTAAATTGCTTATGAAATATCTTGCGAAAATGGGAGGTCGAGCTGTTTCTGACAAAAGGACTGTCGAAGATCAAGTTTTGGAGGTAACTAATGGCAAAGATTTTATTATAGACCTGTAGAATTTAGTAAAGGTCATTTTTTTTTGTCATGATTGGTTTCTGTTTTCTTTATTTGCAGTCCAATCCTGTTCTAGAAGCATTTGGAAATGCAAAAACAGTCAAGAACAACAATTCAAGGTGATAACACACACACACACACGCGCATACTCATACTTTTTCATCACTCTTTTTTTATACTGAATGACCAAATACTTCATCACTTTTCATCTGTACAATCATTATGATGTTCCAGTCGATTTGGTAAATTCGTGGAGATTCAGTTTGATCAAAGGGGAAGGATATCAGGAGCTGCTATCAGGACTTATTTGCTAGAGAGATCACGGGTTTGCAAAGTGTCAGATCCTGAGAGAAACTATCACTGTTTTTACATGCTTTGTGGTGCACCGCCAGAGGTACGTAGGGTTTTTCTTTCTCTTCAAACATACTAGAGTTGTTAAAAATTCATCTATAATAGCTATCCACGACCAACTACTTTGATAAATAGTAAAAAAATTCCATTTATTATCACTCTCTTGTATCCCTTGTTCCCATTTACTGAAAGTTTGAAACTGCACTCGAAGCCCAAATCTTTGAAACTATTGTCCTGATGCTTCTTATTTTCCTTTTACTATTTGACAGGACAGAAGAAAACTGAAATTAAAGGATCCAACAGAATTCCGTTATCTAAACCAATCTCAATGTATTAAGTTAGAGGGGGTGGATGATTCCAAGGAGTATACTAAAACCCGAGAAGCAATGAGCATTATTGGGATAAGTTTAGAGGAACAGGTAGTTTTTTACCCTTCTCCTAGTAAAAATGGTGATATCTGCATATGAGTTTGTATTTAATGTCACTTTCTTCTCAGGAAGCAATATTCCGAGTTGTGGCAGCTATTCTTCATCTAGGTAATATAGAATTTGTTACAGGAGAAGAACCAGACTCGTCTGTTCCAAAAGACAAGACACACCTGAAGATTGCGGCTGAGCTTTTCATGTGTGTAACTAATTAAGTTGATTACTTTCAGTGCGAAATTTACCCTTTTCTGAAACATAGTTTATCGATTATCTGATGATGTGAAAAAGAATATCATGCCTGACTCCTTGAATGAAATTCGGCAGGTGTGATGAACAAGCACTGGAAGACTCTCTTTGTAAACGTGAAATGGTGACACCTGAAGAAACGATTTCCAGATGTCTGGTTCCAAATGATGCGGCACTCAGCAGAGATGCCTTGGCAAAATTTGTATACGCAAGATTATTTGATTGGTATGTATAGTATTTACGAGCACTTGATTTCTTGCAGCTGGATGATTCTCTTTCTTGTTCCGAAAGTTACTTTCTTTACTGTTTGCTAACCTTCCTTATTGCTCTTGTAGGATCGTAAACAAGATCAATAATTCGATTGGGCAAGATCCTGACTCAAAAAACATGATTGGAGTGCTTGATATATATGGATTTGAGAGTTTCAAGACAAACAGGTGCGTAAGCTGTATTCCTAACATTTGATTAATGCAAAGATACCAGTTTAGTGAAAAGTCATTGGGGTTTTAAAAGTCACTATTCTCATTCTGTATATTAAGTAAATGGAAAACGGGAGACTTTTAACTTTTGGAATTTATTCACAAGACAGTGTTTGCTTTTGTTAAGAATATTTACATTCTGATATGGAAGAAATGAGAAAAGTATTAAGTGGATGCTGCTTGATGCTTACTAATGCATGTTTTTTCTTTCCAGTTTCGAACAATTTTGCATCAATTTGACAAATGAGAAACTTCAGCAACATTTTACTGCGGTTTGTCTGATGTCTGCTCATTCTTCTGATAGTTTTTTACAAAAAAATCATCCTTACTCCTTTCTTATCCATGATACTTTTTCTGGGCAGCATGTCTTGAAAATGGAACAAGACGAGTACAAGAAAGAAGAGATTGAGTGGAGACACATTGATTTCCCTGATAATCGATATGTTTTGGAACTTATTGAGAAGGTAACTAGTTTCACTACATTTTACCTGCGAGCTCTTTGTGAATAGGTTTCCATTTTAACTCCAACTCGCATGTTCATCATTGTCTTCTTACGTTTCAGAAACGTGGTGGTATTATTGCTCTTCTGGACGAGGCTTGGTAAGTCTAAGAGCTTCAATTGCTATTATTGCTCATGCATTGTCTCTCCTTTGATTTGACATTTTATACCTGTATCTTGCAGCATGTTAAATTCAACACATGTAAAATTCTCTGAAAAGCTGTACGGGACATTGAAAGGCAACAAGTACTTTAGCAAGCCAAAATTATCTCCAACTGACTTCACAATTTGCCACTATGCTGGTGATGTGAGTAGAAACCTGTTTTAGCATTATGGATTTATAAAATGCAATCATGTCCTTTAGTTGTTTATTTCTGACAATACTGAGTTATCTTTTCAGGTCACTTATCAGACCGAGCAGTTTCTGGAAAAGAACAAAGATCGTGTTGTTGCTGAGCATCAGGCTCTGCTAGCTGCTTCTAGGTGCACTTTTATTGCAGGTCTATTTCCTCCTTTAATGGAAGATGCTAACAAACAGTCAAATTCCTCCTCTATAGCTTCACAATTTAAGGTGCAGTAAAATAAGATAGCTTTTACGTAAAAATCGTTCGGTCCACAGAATTACTAAGATTCACTGTCTTACTTTATGCAGCAACAATTGGCATCATTGATTGAAGGTCTTAATACTACTGAGCCTCACTATATTCGTTGCGTGAAGCCCAATAATCTCCTTAAGCCTTCTATCTTTGAGAACCAAAATATTCTGCAACAGCTACGTTGTGGGGTGAGATTTACTTACATACATTTTTAGTTTGTCTGTACATATTGTCTTGTTATTATTCTATGCAAGTTTGAAAATTCTATATACGCATACTTTTAGGGTGTGATGGAGACAATCAGGGTTTGCCGTGCTGGATTTCCTACACGAAAACGTTTTGATGAATTCCTGGACAGATTTGGTATC
>NW_010921701.1:46791-53631 GCF_000633955.1 Camelina sativa | reverse complement strand
CAGTCTAATGTTTGGTCTTTTGATGAGCTTAAAAACTAAGTTTAAATGAGTTTACATGATGAAACTAGCAGCTGGAAATAGCCCTTTCCATTTGATTGTCTTGAACACAGACGGAACATGTTCACTTTTTCTTAAAATGAAAAAATTGCAGCAATGATGCCTTCATATTTCGTGCAGGCTGCAAGGGAAACTGGAGCCCTTCAAGCTGCGAAGAGTAAGCTTGAGAAGCAAGTGGAAGAACTCACATGGAGACTACAGCTAGAGAAACGCACGAGGGTAGATAACACAGCTCTTAATCTTTCTCGGGTTTTCACCCATCCTCAAAAGATTTTTTTTCTAGAAACCTTTATCTGGATCCTGATTCAATACATCCTTCACCGATTTTGTCGCTTTTACGTTGTAGGTGCACGTGGAAGAAAGTAAAANACGAAGTAAGATCAAGGCCACAACTGTTATTCAGGTGGAAAATCTTTTCTTTAGAGGGAATTTGATGAAAAACATCTCTTCCTTTTACTGTTTATCTTTGAGTTTTGCAGGCTTTTTACATTTGTCAAATTTCTTCTAGACTCTGATATTTGAATTTTCATCGCATATACCAGAGCCATTGCCGTAGACGCCTGTCCGAGTTGCACTACAAGAAGCTGAAGAAAGCAGCAGTTACGTCACAAAGTGCATGGAGAGCAAGGCTAGCCCGTAAAGAACTGCGAAAGCTTAAGATGGTGTGCTTTTCTACCTCTCGCTTCTCTACCTCTCGCTTCTCTCTGTATCTATTTATTATTTTACGTTACAGTCTAATGTTTGGTCTTTTGATGAGCTTAAAAACTAAGTTTAAATGAGTTTACATGATGAAACTAGCAGCTGGAAATAGCCCTTTCCATTTGATTGTCTTGAACACAGACGGAACATGTTCACTTTTTCTTAAAATGAAAAAATTGCAGCAATGATGCCTTCATATTTCGTGCAGGCTGCAAGGGAAACTGGAGCCCTTCAAGCTGCGAAGAGTAAGCTTGAGAAGCAAGTGGAAGAACTCACATGGAGACTACAGCTAGAGAAACGCACGAGGGTAGATAACACAGCTCTTAATCTTTCTCGGGTTTTCACCCATCCTCAAAAGATTTTTTTTCTAGAAACCTTTATCTGGATCCTGATTCAATACATCCTTCACCGATTTTGTCGCTTTTACGTTGTAGGTGCACGTGGAAGAAAGTAAAAATCAAGAAAACGCAAAACTGCAATTAGCGTTGGAAGAAATACAACACCAGTTCAAGGAAACCAAAGTGTCGCTCTTAAAGGAAGTGGAAGCTGCAAAAAGGACTGCAGAAACTGTTCCTGTTGTAAAGGAAGTTCCTGTTGTTGACACCGAGCTAATGGAGAAACTCACAAGTGAAAACGCAAAACTCAAGGTAGGGAATTTGCTCTATTACCTTTTTGACTTCTGCTTCTTAGTAAGGATTTCAAAGCTGTGGAAAACAAATAAATATTTGGAATTTCATATCTCTTTCATATGCAGTCCCTGGTAAGTTCGCTGGAGCAGAAGATCGATGAAACAGAGAAAAAATTTGAGGAGACAAAGAAAATTAGTGAGGAGAGGCTGAAGAAGGCTTTAGACGCTGAAAGCAAAATTAATAATTTGAAAACCGCCATGCACAAGTATTCACTATTGGTCTTTTGGTTAATTTAATTTCCACAGAGATATTAAGGTTTTCATTACCCACTGACAGTCAACAATTGCGTTTTTTCTTCATTTGCAGTCTCGAAGAGAAACTAAAGGAGGTGAAATTTGAGAATACCTTTTTGAAGGAATCTGTGTTGACCACTCCTGTTAAAACAGCATCAGTACGTTTCCTTTCTACTCCAGTAAAGGTAGACATGCCAGAGAAATATTTGGATGTCTACATCGTCTTTCTCAATCATCCAAATAACAAGATTGCTCTTATTTGTGCAGAACTTAAAAAATGGCCTTCATACTAGCGAAGAAAGCCAACTCAATGTAAATTATGTCTTTCTTTCTCTGTCTAGTTTTATCTGAAGTTCTGCTCCATTTGTTTTTATATCTTTAAAAGCCGTCTTTGCAGGGAGCGGAGTTTACAACACCGCCAAGGGTACAAGAATCAGGATCTGACACTAAGTCAAGGGGATCCCATATTGATCCTCAACATGTATGTTGTTTAGTTAAATCACACTCGTATGTGTTTCTCATCTTTAATATATTTCCTCTTTGGTTGATGTTGATGTTTAAATGTTTTTTTCTTGGAAAAGGAGGATGTTGATGCTCTTATCAACTGTGTCACAAAAAATGTGGGATTCAGCCAGGGGAAGCCTGTAGCGGCATTTACCATCTACAAATGTCTTCTTCATTGGAAATCATTTGAAGCAGAAAAAACAAATGTGTTTGATCGTCTCGTTCAAATGATTGGTTCTGCTATAAAGGTATTAAAACAGGATGATGTCTTGTCTACGTCTGTAAAAAATCTTGTCTACGTCTGTAAAAAATCTTGTCTACGTCTGTAAAAAATCTAGTTTTTATCGGAGTTGAATGATTAGTGATTCTTATTACCAGGACGAAGATAACGATGCTAATTTGGCATATTGGTTATCCAATACATCAACCTTATTATTCATGCTCCAACAAAGCCTGAAATCTGGAGGAACGGGGGCCACTCCACTTCGAAAGTCACCTTCCTTAGTCCGATGGATGACCAAGGTAAACATACTCTTCTTCTGTTTTTTCTGGCAATCTTGTGCTCCAAAAACTAAACGTTCCTGACCTTCTATGTACCAGGGTTTCCGTTCTCCAGCGGCTGAAGCTATTCGACCAGTTGATGCCAAGGATCCAGCTTTGCATTTCAAGCAGCAACTTGAAGCATATGTTGAAAAGATTATTGGAATCATTTGGGATAACCTGAAAAAGGAGTTGAACACTTTCCTTACTCTCTGCATCCAGGTGCTGTGATCCACAATGCTTCTCTACTTTCATCTTTCTTTCGTATGTGTGTTGTACCTGACATGAGAGACTCTTTCTAGGCACCAAAAACATTTAAGGGGAATGCGCTAATATCTATAACCACTGCTAAATACTGGCAAGAGATTATTGAAGGCCTAGATGCACTGCTAAGCACACTAAAAGAGAGCTTTGTATGTGAAAACTCGCTTCCACTCGCTGCTCTTATCTCCATGAATGTCACGAAATTCTTACAGCTTATTATTGTTACAGGTTCCTGCGGTTCTTATTCAAAAGATATTCTCTCAGGCTTTCTCACTCATCAATGTCCAACTATGTAACAGGTGAGAAATTGTTATTGTCTATTATGGAATATGTATCTCTATGATAAGCAGAATTTAATCGACTTCGTCTTTCTGATCTGCAGCCTTGTCACCCGACCAGATAACTGTTCATTTATCAATGGTGAATATCTAAAATCTGGTTTAGAAAAGTTAGAGAAATGGTGCTCCGAGACAAAAGAAGAGGTATTCCCAAGTACAGTTTCCTTTCTACTTTTGTTATCTGTCAATTCATTTGGTCTATACATAACACAATCTCTCGCCTGTGATACCCGTCTCTGATAGTATGCTGGCTCATTATGGGAGGAACTCAAACATACCAGACAAGCTGTTGGATTCTTGGTATGTTTAAATTGTTTTGAAATTGAAGAAATGTCGCCTAAGCAAATTAACTTTTAACTTCACTTGAACCTAAGTAAGAATATGCATTTCTCACATATGTTCCCCTTTGAATTTGCGTCTGCAACAGCTCATCCATAAGAAATACCACATCTCATACGATGAGATTGCAAATGATCTGTGTCCAGTAAGTCTCTCTATCAACCAACTCTTTCTTCCGGTAGCTGATGAATTTTGACATTGTAATAACGCTCACACCATCTTTCCTTCACTCAGAACCTTCAAATACAGCAGCATTTCAAACTATGTACCCTGTACAAGGATGAAATCTACAACACAAAGAGTGTTTCCCAAGATGTAAGCTTTCTGAGGAAATAGTTCTCTTCCCTTGACATATATGCTCTTTAAGATCCGCTGCTCTAGTAATTTAATGTTAATGGTGGCTCATCGATCAACAGGTAATTGCAAGCATGACAGGAGTTATGACAGACAGCAGCGACTTCTTGTTAAAAGAGGATTCTAGGTATGTATGGCTTTGCATCTATGCGTTTAAAGTCATGTCCTTTTTTTGCTTTCTAGAAACTAACAAATCCGTTCCTTGGGCATGAGCAGCAACATCATTTCCTTCTCGATCGATGACTTATCTAGTTCAATGCAAGATAAGGACTTCGCCCAAGTGAAACCAGCTGAGGAACTTGTGGAGAATCCAGCTTTCGTTTTCTTACAATAGTAGTAAGTAACTCATCAGAAAAACCAAAGCTGCCCACCCTTCAAGAACACACCATCCAGAAAGAAAAAAAACAGGAGGAAGAATCTAAGAGAAAATTGCTGCGAAGAGTTTTTAGATTCGCCGATTCGTTTATATGTTTATCATTTGTAACTCTCTCTAATCATCCCAGAGATTTCATAAAGAGTATATTTGTTTTTTTTTTTTTTTTGCTGGGAGTAAACAAAAAGAGACAAGCTTTTTGCTAATGGTTTGTTCTTGTTGTGGTGCAGTCTTTCATTCTTTTTTCCTAATTTGTACTAGTATATAATTTTATTTCTTTTTTGTAATTTCAATATTTATGTTTATACAAAATTGACATTCATTTATCAGTGTATCACTATCACATTAATAAATCACAAGCATGCTCCTAAGGCCTGGGCCTTACATAAAGCTACAAATGGGCCTTTATAATAAGCCCAACAGTGGTAAAAGCTAGTGTGTTTTGTTGGAGTAGAGAGACAAATTGGCTAAAATCAGGCAACTGTTGTATGTAACCTTTGTTGTGTTTGTGTGTCCATCTCTTTTTCTTTTCTCCTCCTATCTATCTCGATCGGTAATTTTACTCATTAGGGTCTCTCTCTCTCTCTCTCTGTTTCTCTGCAAATTTTCTGAATCTCCGCCGTTTTGGTTCCATACAGTTTCTGGGGATTTTTTTTTTACCGATTAAATTTTTTGGGTTTTCGTTTTTTTTTTTACTCACGAACCTTAGAAACCCTAGTTTTGATACATTAGCTTTAGAGAGAACTTTCCATCGATCCGTGTACAATTAAAAAAGGTTTTTCTTTTAATTTGGGATTGGATTTTAAGTAACGCGAATTGAAGATGCCTCCGAAGCAACAACCAAAGGCTGATTTGGCGAAGAAGCAGAAACAAGTGGAAGACAAAACATTCGGGTTGAAAAATAAGAACAAGAGCAAGAACGTTCAGAAGTATGTTCAGAGTCTCAAGCAATCTGTCCAGCCTAAACCCGATGCTTCTAAAGCTGCAGCTAAGGTAACCCACTTGTGATTCCTGTGATTGTGTTTTGATTTTTTCTTGATAAATTTGAAGTTAGTTCCATAGTGGAGTTGTATTTTGTCCTAATTTGAGAGAGATGAATCTGTCTATTCGGAATAAGTTCTCTTACCAATAAAAAATGGTTCTTTGTGAGGACAGAAAAAGAAAGATGAAGAGAAAGCGAGAGAACAGGAATTGAATGAGTTGTTCAAGGTAGCTATTAGTCAGCCCAAAGTTCCTGTAGGTATGTATGTCTTCATTGAAAACTTGTGCCTTGTTGTTGATATTATTGTTTCTCTAGTTTGTTCACTTTGGTTTAGGTTGTATTTTATTGAATATGGTGTGTGGGTTCATGGCAGGTGTGGATCCGAAGTCTATACTTTGTGAGTTTTTCAAGGCCGGGCAGTGTCAAAAGGGTTTCAAGTGCAAATTCTCTCATGATCTGAACATTCAAAGGAAGGGTGAGAAGATTGATATTTACAGCGATAAGCGAGATGAAGGTAAAGGCAGCGCTAGTTTGGCACAAAGTGTCTTTATATATCCATTCCTTTGGTCCTTTGGATGATGTTCTTATTTTTGATTTTGCTTATATTGCTTTAGATGGAGATATGGATGAGTGGGATCAAGAGACCCTTGAAAAGGTTGTCGAATCAAAGAAAAATGAATATAATCAGAATAAGCCAACAGATATCGTAAGTTGTTTCTCTGTCTATTCCATACTTTTTAATTATATGCTTGTCCGGACATGTTGCTTGAGGGCTTCCTGTTTCAGAAAACATGCTTAGCAGTAGCTTTTCTCACCTGTTAATGCACTGTACAAAAGTCTGAACTGGTTTGTGTTAAAATATACAACCTTTAACATTGATTATGTGAAGGTTGCGGTTTCATTTGCCCGTTTTACTGTGATTAAGCTATAGCTGATATGGATTCACCTTATAATGTACTTCCTTTAGCTAATAGCACGGTTAATCTTGGGAGCCAGTTTGCCTCCCGTTGTTCCCTTGTTGTTTTCTGCTCGTTTGGATCATGCTTGACAAGAGCTCATGCTTTTGGTGATGGTAGTGCGAATCATAAATTATGATATAATTGTTTCTTAACTTTATTGTTAGCTAACTCTATGCTAGAAGTAGTAATATCCCTGCGTATTATCTCAATAAATCGTCTGTCTAAACTTTGTCTGCTGAGTTCATTGACTTGTAATTGTTTTTGTGTTCACTAATATGTAATAGGTTTGCAAGTATTTTCTGGATGCTGTGGAAAAGAAACAGTATGGGTGGTTCTGGTCATGCCCCAATGGTGGCAAAGAGTGTCATTACAGACACGCACTTCCTCCTGGATATGTCCTGAAATCTCAAATGAAAGCACTCTTGGAAGAGGAGTCATCAAAGAAGATGGCAGTTGAGGACGAAATCGAAAACGAGGTTTGATACTCTTCTGGTTTCCCTAATCTGCTC
>NW_010921701.1:0-40002 GCF_000633955.1 Camelina sativa | reverse complement strand
ACTAATATGTAATAGGTTTGCAAGTATTTTCTGGATGCTGTGGAAAAGAAACAGTATGGGTGGTTCTGGTCATGCCCCAATGGTGGCAAAGAGTGTCATTACAGACACGCACTTCCTCCTGGATATGTCCTGAAATCTCAAATGAAAGCACTCTTGGAAGAGGAGTCATCAAAGAAGATGGCAGTTGAGGACGAAATCGAAAACGAGGTTTGATACTCTTCTGGTTTCCCTAATCTGCTCGTTCGTAACTGCTAGGACCCTGAACTTGACTTGTGAGACCCGTGTTTTCTTGTTCTATGTTTCAGCGTGCAAAACTGCAAACCGCAACACAGATGACTCCTGCGCTATTTATGGAATGGAAGAGGAAGAAAATAGCTGAGAGAGATGCAGGTTTGGCTGCTTCTCAAGCAGAGAGAGCTAAGAACGACCGTATGAGGTAATCCCATTCATCATTCTGATATCAATCTTCAATGTGACTCTGTTTTGTATAAGCTGACTCATTGTGTGGATTGTTAATCTCAGTGGTCGGGAGCTGTTTCTGTCGAATGCAAGCTTGTTTGTGGATGATGCTGAGGCTTGTGAAGAATACGAGAGGGAAAGAGAGCAGGAAGAGACTGAACAAAAGGTGAGATCTCTCACTCTCACTCTCACTCTCACTTATTATTTAAACCAACCAAGTCATGTAAAAGGAATCTTGATATTTCGCTTTTCAGGCAAAGAACAAGGAAACAGAAGCAGGGACGAGCAAGAGTAGTGGTGATGGTGAACAGAGTTCGAAACAAGTCGATGAAGAAGATGAAGACGATGACGATGATGATGACGACTTGGACATGGATGAGCTGGATGAACTGGAAGCAAGCTTGTCGAAGACATCGATCCAGATTCGTGAGCCAAACAATGAAGGGTCATCTTGAGATGGAAACATGGTTCAAGAGAAACAAGTGGTGGAAGAGAGAAAGCACATGTTTTGTTTTGTGTACTTTCAATAGATTGGATTTTGCAGACACAAATCCTATTTGAGGGTGTTGAATAATCTTTGTTACTGTCTTAAATGTCTTCTCATTCAAGGACTAGTAGTCTCTTTTTGTGTCATATTTTACATGTGAAGTGTGTCAACAAGTCCTAAACATAAAAACTTATCAGTGGAAATACAAATTTCTAGGAAAAAAAGACTAAGGGGGTGTTATTGGATTGTGGTTTTTAAAGGAGTTTGATGTATTTAAGAATCAGGTGTTATTTAATTGGGTATTTTTAAAAATCCATTAAAATCTAGTGTTATTCAATATCTACTGGATTTTGTGTGATTTTGGATTTCAACGTACTTTGCTTCTAAAATATGAACAAACACAATACCACACTTTTCTCAATCATTTCATTTTCTTCTCCTCTCTTTAGATGGATCTCTAGCCTTTGACATATTATTGTTTGATTTTTTTTCTCAATCCTTTTATATAATCACACTTATTCATCAGATATGTATTATTTTTGAGAATTTTTTTTTTGTGTTCTTTAACTTTTTTTTCTGGGTTCATGATCTATAATTTTTTTTTTGGTTTATGATATAATCACACTTTTTTTTTCTGGGTTCAATCTCTGTTTCTTCCTCCTCAAACCCTTTGTATATAATCACACTTATTCATCAGATCTGTGTTTTTTTGTATTCTTTAATTTTTTTTTTCTGGGTTCATGACATCTGGGTTCTTTAATTACACCAAAAATCTGGATTGAAAACAAATATAGTTTAATTCAAGTTTTCTATGACATGTGTAAAAGTCTGGGTGTTATTAATTTAATATAATTTTGGTGTATAACACAGTTTATGGATATATATATATTTTTTTCTAACAATAACTTTTTAAAAAATCCATAACAATCACCAAAAATACATTATCGATGACTTTCAAATCCACCTTATATGCATTATAAAGTCCACACAAATGCATTAGACTTTTAAATCCACTAATGTCCTGGATTAATTAAAATCTATTAAAATCTTCAATCCAATAACACCCCCTAAAGAAACAAATAGGTAGGTAGGGTTGCAATTTTATTCTGATTAATATTGAGTTTAATGATGAATATATCTAAAAAGGCAAAACAATATCTTTAAAATTTGGTTTTGACAAAAAAAAAAAAAAAAAAAAAAAAAANCCGGAAGAAGAAATCGCCATGGTAGCCGCATCAGTGAACCTCGCAAACATGACATGGACGTCTCTGAATTCAAATCCAGCACTCTCTTTCTCCATGTTAAGAGGAATCAAAAACTTCGGCATAGTACCTTTCAGGAGATGTTTGAAGCCGACTGTTATCGGAATCGCGTCGTGGCCACCACTCCGTTCTTCTTCTTCTTCTGTTAGGGCCATGTCTTCGTCGTCGTCTTCTCCATTGGAGGAGACTGTTAAAAAGACGGTGGCAGAGAACCCTGTCGTTGTTTACTCCAAATCCTGGTGCTCGTATGGTTCACTCTTCTTTATACATCACAATGCTTTTTGTTCAATTTAGAGGAATGGGTTTTGTTTATAGATGAGCTAGTTTGATTTCCCCAGATATCAATATTGATACTTTTGCTTAAATTTTAAAATGGTTTGTTCTTGTGGTGAAGATACTCGTCTGAAGTGAAGTCCTTGTTCAAGAGTCTTCAAGTTGAGCCACTGGTTGTTGAATTGGATGAACTTGGTATGCTTTCATCACTCTATTGTGTATTTATTTTCTTATACGGCTCTGACTAGTTTGCTATATTGGTTTTGCTTATGTGTTGATATTGTTTAGATCGGTGAAGGTTAAGCTTGTTAGAAGTAGCCTGTTGTTTCATTCAGCATTTAGACTAGATGAAGTTCATACTTGTTTCCAAGTAGATATGATTTTGTTCCTCTTCTAGTTGGCTTTGGTTGCTTGGTTGGTAATGTTTGTGGATTAGATTGTGATGAAGGGTTGATATATAGGGGGGTTTGTAATGGCCCGTGATACCTTTACATTTTGGAGGAGT
The DNA here is from genome assembly GCF_000633955.1 of Camelina sativa. Classification (NCBI taxonomy): domain Eukaryota; kingdom Viridiplantae; phylum Streptophyta; class Magnoliopsida; order Brassicales; family Brassicaceae; genus Camelina; species Camelina sativa. Next base: position 37,016 of record NW_010921701.1, on the reverse strand, counting down.
TTCTGTGTGTTTGTCTCTGTAGTAATATTACTTTGAGGCAAAAGATTGGCTTGTTGATGAATAATCAATCAATTGCTAGGGTATTTGTAATGGCTTAAAACCTTACACATTGAAGATTCTTACCTGCCTGTTGATCTCAGACAGTATGCTTCTATTTTTGACAAACTGGAATCCAATTGCTATATGTTTCGTAATCTTATTATCTCTTGTGAAGATATGGTGACTTTCCAAAAACCATTTGTTCTTTGTTGTTTTGTTTTGTCTTTTTGGGTAAACCATCTCTCTGCCTCATGGTATTGGTCTTAAACATGAACAAATGTTTTGGTGGGTTTTTGGCATCTCCAGGTTCAGAGGGGTCGCAGCTGCAGAATGTGTTGGAGAAAATTACTGGACAATACACTGTTCCCAATGTCTTCATCGGTTAGTTATTTTTTTTCATTTGCATCAGTTACTACACTCATTACATTTTTCGTGATTCTCTTCCTGAAAAAAGAAACTTTAGTCACTGCATTTACGATGACCATCACATTAACAGATCTGATTTTGATATAATGTTTTTGTTCATGAACAGGAGGCAAGCACATTGGTGGCTGCTCTGGTACACTCTCTCTTCTTTTCTTTCCTCAACACTGATGTTCTTTTACGCTCAGACTGATCTTGTGTGTATTGGCCTCCAACATAGTACTCAATGCTGCATACCATTATTATTGAGCAGATACATTGCAGCTGTACAATAAAGGAGAGCTGGAGGGAATTCTAGCTGAAGCCAATGGAAAAACAGGTCAGGCCTAAGGGAGATTTAGAGATGGAACTGTTTGGAGATTTCTTCATGTTTCCTTTTTGTTTGATCAGCAGAACCTCTGAATAAAAATTGATTGAAGTCGAGATGATTTGGTGTTTGAATTTATTGTCTATATAGAGACTTTCAATAAGAATCTATTGTGTTTCTTTCCATGTAATTCAAATCCAAGTTAGTAAATAAACAGCCAGGCCGGAACCGGAGTTTGATCTGAATCACAACTTAGGAGTTTGCAACCAATTTCAGAGGTTGCTAAATGCATATGGGAAAATCGATCTTGAGATTGTAAAAGTTGATAAAACTTTTTTGGTACATATACGGTTAGGTTCAAGATTACAAAACAGACAAACCAGTTTAGAGATAAGAACCAAGTCTCTCATTTGACTTCTTCGATCTCGTCCAGTGCGTAGTTGTTGGTCGATATATTCGCGTAGTTCACCTTCGAGAACCGAACCACGACAGGATATCGGGTCTTCGGGTCCTGTCGATTTAAACCGGAGTATATAAGATGAAATGAAATCGAACCGTTTGATTGTAAACTTGGAAAGTAGATGTATTATCATTACCTGGTCGACGGCCACAACTGATCCAACGTTCTTGTACCAGTAGGATTCTTTCCTTAGAATCTTAACCTGTAATAATAAGTCCCCAAAATTTCACATTATTAGCACCATAAAACTCTTAAGGATGATGCTCTTATTAGTGCAATGTTTTCTAGTAATCTTCACTTACAGAGTTACAGGTCTCAAAAATTTCATATAAGTTTCACATTTGACCGCATAACTGTAAAAACTAATCTAAATAGACCAGAAACTTCAATTGTAGACTTGTAGTAGATACAAAACTCAGCTCAAATATATACATGCATCATAGATTATGTATGAGTAAGTGACCTTGGATCCTCTCTTGGGGCCAATCGGAGGAGGTTTAGCTTTGGCGGCCGGAGCTTCCTTCGGGGCAGCAGCAGCAGGGGCGGCGGTGGTGGTGGAAGAGGGCTCCGACGAGGGGGTTGCCGGAGATGCATCATCAGCCGCTCGGACTACTAGCCTCGAACCGAAGCTTCTCATTGGCAAGAAAGACACGACGGTGGCGCTCTTCGAAGAACCGCCGCCGCCGACTACAGCCGCCGTGACATTGGCCGTCAGAATAAATCGGGTAGCTGCTGACGTCATCGCCATCTGTGTGATATGTCTGAGGAGAGTGTACACGGTACAGAATGTGTTGGTTGTGTGTGTGATCCCAAAAAAAAAGAGACTTTGCAAACCAAAAAAAAAAAAAGAGGACAAATATTGAGATTGTTTTGGGGCTTAAACCGAATCGTTTTCGCCACTTGTAATATGACACGTGTGATCACAATAACTCATCATCAGTGTCTTCTGGATAATGTGATGACGTGGCAACTTCGAACAAAAAAAAAAAGTATCTATAGTGATTAGGGTTGCATTTTGGCGCCAAAATTCATTCATTTGTCTTCTTCTATCTCCGATTTCAAATTCTTGTGAATCGACGAGTGATGATGTGAAATCGCTGCTTCCTCATCTTTCATCTCCTTCGTGAATTCTATAGCAGCGTTTGATTTGAATCTGAATTACAATCCTCCGGCAGATTCGATTTCGGTGAATCAGTGATGAGAAGAAGGAATCACCGAACCAAAGCTGACGAAACCCTAAATAAGACCGATCCACAACAAATTGGGTTCAAGTTTACTAATCCGTTGAGCTCTCAGGCAAATTCAGGTACTCCAATTTCGTTTTCGTGACTGTGTGTTTGTGGGTGTGTGTTCGAATTTTTCATTCCTTTTTTTGGTTTTAGATTCGAAACGCAGGAGAAGGGTGAGTTTCGACGACGATGTCGATCATCACCGGATCCCCTTAAACGAAGCTCAGGTCGGACGATGTGAGTGTTCGCGTCTATCCATGGATTCACCTCAGATTTTAGAATATTGAATTTAATTGTAAAATCTCTAAAGTGTAAAATTGGTCATTTAACATTATTGCAGCGCAGCTTGATGCTGATGCCAAGACCTCTGAGTTTGCGTTCTTTAAGAAGTTAAAGTCTGGTTTTGGTCACTCATCTGAATCATCATCTTATGACTCTAATAAATCATCAAACAAGGCCAAGCAAAACCCGAAAACTTTCGAATCCAGAGTCAAACCAGGAGGTAGCAAATGGTTTTTTGAGGTTTATCATCTGTTCATTGATGGATAGTTTCTGCTTTTATTTTCATTTCTTCTTTCTGTTCTTAAAATCAGAACGTACAGCAGCAACGGAATGTGAAGCTAAAGATAGATCCAAGAGTTATAACTTCTCCACACCAATTCATAGTGCTACTAGACGTGGTAATTCATGTGGCTCTGCTATGTTACCTGGTGTCAATTTTCACTCAAAAGGGATTTTATACGTTTGTTAGCGGAACTGTTACTTCGATTTCTTGGTGTATGTTTGTGCTACATGATATGTTCTCTTGTATCTTATTGTGATACATGTGACAATCTTGTTTCCATTACATGTTGTTTACACATCTCTTACTGGTACTTTTGGGAACTATTGTGAACTATTGTGATCCTGTTAAGTTCTTCTGTTTTTTTTTTTGCTGTTTATAGAAAACTATCCGGGCAAATCTTCTTCATCATTGAGTAGAGAAGAGGACACAGTTCCAAGTGGTAGCAACCTGAGATCTGCAAGTCGAGGTAGACTTTGGATTTCCTAGTTCTTTCTTATACTGCTCTTACAATGTCAAAGAAGCAAAACATACTATACGTCAATAATTAAGAAACATGGTTTTTGAATTATCAGGAATCAGTGATGAGAAAGGAGACATATTCTTTTTTAAGAGAAAGAAACTGCATCAGTGTATCAAAGATACATGGTTTTCTGAAATCCCTGAGATTACTTCAAACGGGTAAACAATAGTTGTTAACTTGTCTAAATCTCAATACTTGTTTTTATAATGCACTCTGAAGCAAAACATTTTTCAGGCACTATTTAGTTTCTGTTCTCTTAACTCGGCTGTTCCCTGGTACTGAGGAGACACATGTAAGCTTGATAGAATCCCTGACTACTTGTCAATTGCTTATCTTGATCAATCCTCAGCACTTTTTGTTTCTTCTCAGCCCTCTAGGTTTTCCAAAGAGAGGACGGATAGAGTCAAAAGAAGAACGTTTGTTGATTCTCCTGGCTCAAAGTTTCTCAAGAGGTCTCATGAAAGCTATACAGAAGTTGACCACAGTCTGCAAATGGAAAAGGACAGATTGATCCCTTGGCAGGGTTGGCTGGAAAATAACATTACCCCGAGGCTGCAGTATCCAACAGGTCATGTTCAGAGTAGTTTTATCCCAAGAGATTCCGAAGAGATTAGATTTCCCATCTTATATCCTAGGGAATCAGTTTATCGACCTGAAGAGATTAGCTTCCCCATCTTATATCCTAAGGAATCATTTTATCGACCTCCACTGTTGAAACAGAAGGCTTGCCTGTCATTTCCTGTTGAAGAAGATTTGGACTCTTCTCCCATATCTAGCCTCCATTTCAGAAACTGCAAACCTCTTTCACTGAATAGTCATAGAGAAGATAGTGGATACAGCTCAGAGGACTTGTCATATGAACATAGAGACCCTTCATCTGCATTTCTTCTCGAGTGGAATACTGAAACCGCAAGCACCAGAAAGACAGATGATTTTCCACTTAGTTATCACACAAGACTCATCACGTATCCAAATGCATCATCCTCCTCTTTGACTGATAATCCATGGAGCTCTGACTATTCTCCATCCCATGATTTGGTTACAAGGGAGATGTACCCTTTACCTCTGCTCTCTCATTTCTCTTCAGGCAGTTTCTTCCTACCAACAACGAAGCAAACCAGCCATTTTGAGCCTGAACTCGAGAGGAATATTATCGATGACGAAGATGCGGTTGCTGCAAACCAGAATTTCCAGACATCTCATTTCACAAATAGCTCAGATTGTTTAGCCAGAGACTACACATACAATCGTAATCTTTCAAACTCTGCAGTGGATCATTGCCCTTTTAAAGTCCCTGGATGTGAAATAGTATCCTTCCCATTTTCCAGCGTCAGCAATTCACATATGTTGGAAGCATCAAGTCCTACGCAGAGTGATCGTTTTAAGTCTCACGATTGGATACCCTTTCGGTTTCAGTCACCTCAAACTTGGAATGATTCATAGAATGGCTATGACCTTAAAGAAGCAACTGAGAAAAACCAACCCGAGTTTGGTTGCCATAGGTCAGCATCTCTCTGACTTTGAACATTTTGTGTCATGTCACTGTTCTGCATTCGTTTAATGAACACATTTAAGTCAGAAGACATAGTAATTGATAGTTTTAGATCTTGTCCAAACTTCATTACTGATGAATTGATTGAAGGAGATGTAGATAAAAGTTATGATTCGATTCGTCATAGACTGATATATATGGTTGAGATGTTAAAAGATCTTTTAAATGAAAGTTATTTCATGGGGACATTAGTAATTGGTTACCATTCTTGACGTTTCTTCTTCGTCTTCTTTTTGTTTATGTCCTGTTTTGTTGATGAATCTCTTAGACCCTTTTCAACTACCAAATTAGTTGGAACCAGAATGAGAAAAGGTGGGATTAAAAAAGAGTAGAAGCATGTGATATGCGAATGCAAATATATGTGTATGATTAGTTATTTGATAATTGCTTCCTCCTTCCTAGTCATTTTGATGGCATTTCGTTACACATTAATTATTCCCCAATAAATATTGTAACTACGATTTCTTGTGTGTATGATCAGCTGAGAATGTGTAACCTTCAAATTTGTATGATCTTAATGCATATTCACCAACAAGATGCATATATCAGATCTTTAACTAAAACCTCTATAAATGTTTACTTAGCTACTTCTTGTAGTCTTGTTTTTTTTTCCCCCAGTTAAGATGATCACAGTGCATGCACTAAGAAGAAGCTTCACAGATTCTTAAACTAAAACTTCAGAAGCCTCTGCAAATGAAATTCTGGAGTTCAAATTGTTCTTGCTTTTGCAGAAACTGATCTAAGGACACTTAAAACCATCTCTAACGTTTATAATTTTTGTCACAACAATCTTTAATATTCAAACTAAGAGAAGAATAGTATCATCACGTTACAATGAAAGTAAGAATGATATAGAAATGGTATATACAACAAAAACAGATAGTTTCTTAAACCCAGTCTGCCACAGTATCATTAAAACCTCCTTCTCTTTGCTGACACCTTCCTGACCCAAACAGTATAATTTTATATTTATTTCTTTATAGTTTAATACTCTTAATTTCCATAAATACAAACATGAAACACCTATAGCCAAAAATCCAACGGTTAGTGGGGGATCACAAAACTAACTGGGTCAAAAAGTTAGTTCGCACTTAATGCAAATCGAACCGAAATTCTACGAACCGGTTGAGAACAGTTGAAAGTTTGATGGCCCCTAATTGGTTATAAAAACCGGTCCATGAATCATGATGTGATGTCTCTACTCTCTAACCAGAGAAACGAGAGAATTAATCAAAGCGTGCAGATGTGAGATGTGTCCACGTTGTTGTTGTCTACACTCTACATTGCCATATATAGAAAGGTTTTAATTTAATTGTTTAATAGTTTGGGATAGGTTTTGGGTTTTTTTACCGTTAGGAGACCTGGGGAAAAACTGTTACCGCAATGTTTGTCTTTGACTCTTTTTGTAGACGATACATGATATCGTATTTTATCGCATGTTTAAAACAATATTTAGTATTCTAAATATTATTATGAACCTAATTAGTTTGTAGAGTACACTAGCACAACTTGACCACAATGTCATTTGGGATTCTTGTTAAGAATGCCACTTTTTTAAGGAATCTATTAGGTATACCATTTTTGAATAGTTTGTGAATTTTACCACTTTTGAGAAGAAAAAACATATATATTTTCAGTTTTTTTTTTAAATACATTATATACTTAATATCAAATACTAAACTCTAGAACAAATAAAATCGAATCCAAACATAACAAATAAAACGCATCTTAACTCAAATTTTTGTAATTTAGAAAGTGGTAAAATACACAAACTATTCAAAAAGTGGTAAAATCAACAAAAATCACTCCAAAAAATGGTTTTTTCTTTGATTCATGTCATTTTCTATATAGATATATATATAAAATCAGAATATTTAACATACTCAATCATACAAATGGAAAGGACATCTTTATAAAAAAAAATCATCTTTATAAACGGAAATAAATGGAAAGAACATCCAACCAAAATATTTATAAAGGGACTAACGGAGTCTAGCATATCAGTTATAGAGAATGAGATGAGATCGATGTTTTTACGAACATTTAGTAATGAGAATTAGTATTGACGTGCTATTCCAACATTATATTTGGATATGCGTGATTAGGTAAACAAAAGGAGTAAAATCATTCAAAATGTTTTTAAAATCACTCTTGTTAACTTGGACAAACATCCATGTTATTTTTTTTTTCTATATTTTGTCATTAGATGTAATTACTTTTAAAATAGTAGAAATTCAAATGCTTGGTCACTAAAAATTCAAATATAGAATAAAACTATTTCACCTCTTCTTCTTTTTTTTTTTGGGGATGTTACATTTGGACAAGAAAAAAGACATTAAGAGAATAAGTTGGTTGGTCCATTTAAGATATTCCTGGTCCCAATTATATTGAAAATACATATTAGAGTAGATTATCATTATTCTTTTATATTTTTGCTTGCATACATATGATAAAACATATAACATGCTACTTGCTTTATCTCGATCCCTGGATCATCTATTATTAGCAACTGCGATAATGACATAGTATATATATTTCTTTACAATTTTTTTTTAGCTTGCGAGATAAAATAAAAATATTGTTAATTTCCTTAATTTTATGTTTGGTTTGAACCAACTACACATTATTCACATCATTGGTACATACGAAAAAGAAATATCATCATTAGTATAGTTGAGAGAGTATAGTGTCCGTTGTTTTACAAATTCTTTGTTTTGTTTAATAGTGTCCGTTGCACTTGCGCACTGAAAAAAAAATTGTATTAAAAAAAAAAATCCTTTTATATACAAATAAATAACAGAGTCAATCGATTTAGTTGCCACAAAAAAAAAGAGAGTAAATCCACTGATAGAATGGTTGAGAAAAAAAAAGTAAACAAAAGAAGATAAGCAGAATTACCAATTATAGTATTAAAAATTAGAATACGTTAAAAAAAAAAAAAAAGATTATGTGAACATATCAAAATTTTAGAAATGCATTCATCCAGTAACTAATTTCATCTTATATATTAGTTGAGACAAACCATGAATGCATATAGTAATAATGTTCTTCAACCATATATTATTTAATTCCATTTACTAAAACATTACAAACTTTAATTACAAAAAACGTATTAATTTTTCCCTCTCCTAATTAAAAAGAAAAGAAGAAGAAAAAAAAAGAGTCCCTTTTGGTACTCTCTAGTTTCTACTAACCAGAACGAACGTCATCTCCTAAAAGCCTGTAACTGTTCAATTCGCATAAATCTTCTCCGGCGACTTCTACATCGACGGAGCTTGACAGTGTCTCTAAATCCTGCTTCATACTAACCAGGTCCTTCCCTCTCTCTCTCTCTCTCTTTTCTCACTGAGTAAATCAGAAAAAGGTCTTAGCTAGTTTAAAAGCTCCGATCTCACTTTCCGATGCTTCCTCGTTCTTACTTTGAACCGAATCTGATCTCTCTTCTGTTTTCACGAGCTCGTTGTTTCCAATCAATTTCATGAATTATTCGAAATCTGTGGTAAATGCAGATTCAGTAAGAGGTCTAAGGATTTCGAAGAGTCGATCTCTGATGCTATTAAGGAGTTCATACTGAAGGCTGAGGTTGAGAAGCTTACTGAGTCAACTAGTTTATGCTTGAGTTGAGGACAACTAGTATTGAGCAAAAGCCATTGCTAGTGAATCTATGAAAAAACTCATAGCTTGTTGAAGATGTCGAAAGAGGTTGTTGAAGATGATAGACAGAGTTCTAATAATAATAATGTGGTTGCTAAATTAATGGGTCTAGAGACTGCTCCTCTACCACGGAGCAGATCCAGATGCTCTTCGTTGACTTGTGTGGGTACTACTACTAACGAAGCTGCAAAGTTTCATAAGCATCACAGAGAAGATGACAAGGCTAACCTCCTTTCAAGAAAAGCAAGTGTGAGTGATAAGCAGATGGATCTTGTTCTTCGAAATTTCATGGAAGCGAAACACTTGGTTACAGATGACAAGAAGCCTCACAGGTCCAAGGAGTTTCAAGAAGCACTCCAAGTTTTAAGCTCCAACAAAGATCTGTTCGTTAAGTTTCTCCAGGAATCAAATTCTTTGTTGTCTCAGCATCTTTCTGACTCTCAGCCTGTTTCTTCTCATCCAGAGGCTAAGCGCATTACGGTATTGAGACCTTCCAAGGCTGTTGCTGCTCAGAAATGTGTGGTTGAAGATAGTAAGGAAACTGGATGGATCGATGATGCGCAGCCAACTCGAATAGTTGTCTTGAAGCCTAGTCGTCCTAAGAAGGCTCTAGATATAAAGGCTATTGCTTCACCACATAATACTTATTTTGACGAGGCTGGAGATGCTGAGACTAGACAAGTGGCAAAGGAGATTACACGTCAAATACGCAAAACTTTTGGGGGTCACTGCAGGAACGAGACTCTTTCTTCGTCTTCTTCTTCTTCTTCTTCTTCTTCTGTCTTGTCCAATGGTGATGATTGTTCGTTACAAAGGTCAAAAAACGAATATCCAGTGGGAAACATTAGCATCTCTGAGATCATGTCACCATCCTCTAGGCATTCATGGGACTGTGCAAACAGGTTTGAGAGTCCTTTCTCTTCCTCTTCATTTAGCCGAGTCTCGTGTTCTCCAGACTCATCTGTCTACAGAGAGGCAAAGAAACGGCTCTCTGAGAGATGGGCAATGATGTCACTAAACGGAGACACACAGGAACAGAAAAACTTACCACCAAAGGCCTCAACGGCCTTGGGCGAAATGCTTGCACTTTCAGAGACGAAGATACCTGTCGGATCCAATGAAACAGTTTCATGCATAGGTGATGGTTTAGATCAAGTAGCAAGTACAAGTGATTCTCTGAATACCCTTGAAAGGTCAAAATCAGTCCCTGAAATCAGGCTCAATGGTGAAACCTCAAAAGCAAAAGCTCACCGAGAGCTTACTGAGTCAAGAAGTTTAAAGTCATCTTGGAAAGTTTCAAGCTTCTTCTTCTTCCGTAATAAGAAATCAAACAAGGAGAAGACAGGTGCACCCTCTCAATTGGCTATACACCGTGAAGCATTTCAACAACCAAGCATATTTACAAATGAGGTAAATCACAATCTAATACTCTAGTTGTGAGTTTTAGTACATGCTCGGGAACCATTCTTGTTTTAATCATCTGCCATTGATTTGTTTGCAGGGAGAAGTGGCAAATGAAAACCAGGACCAGCCGAGTCCAGTTTCGGTTCTACAGCTCGATTTCGGAGAGGAATGTTCTGGATCAGCAAAGCCATGGACCACTGAAGGTTAGTTTTAGCTCTCTCGTGTTAAAACTTTACAAGAGTATCAATTGTAACACTTGTACTGTCACATTTCACAGGAGAAGAAATGTCTCTTAAATCTAATCTGATTGACAAATCACCTTCAATTGGATCAATAGCTCGGGTTCTCTCATGGGAGGATGAGTCACATACAGACACAACTAAACCCGCAATGAGAATCGAGGAAGATGAAGACTGGTATGGCTTCATCAAAGCGATCTTGATAGCGTCTGGTTTCAGCGGTAGTGGCTCGCTTATGGCCCGGTGGCACTCACCAGATAGCCCCTTAGACCCATCATTAAAAGACAAAATTGCCAACAAGGAACTCATCAAACGCAGGAAACAAAGATCAGACCGCAAACTCGTTTTTGACTGCGTTAATGACATCATAACAGAGACAACATTATTAACACTTGCAAGCACCGGCTTGACCAAGGGATTTGACATGGTGGATCATGTTTGGACAGAGTTACAGGACTGGGCATCGAGGGATGAGTTTGTCGGAAAGATGTGGAGTTATAGACAACAAGTGGAAATGAACAACCTGGGGGCTGAAATTGAAGTGATGTTGCTGCAAGAGCTTGTTGAAGAGGCAGTCTTTGATCTTACTCGATGAAACAATGTATATATATACATTGATATTAGCTTTTGTAATGAAACATATATATAGATGATATAATTGAAGTATAAGTTTTAACATATAGATACAGTTACAATAATCTGTTTCTAATTCCCAATTCAGATTTTAATGTTGCTTTTTTCATTGTCTTATAAATGGAATCGAAAACAGCAAAAACAATGGTAAAAACCTCATAGTGGAAATGCTAATTTTTAACCTGTTTCATAGGATTTTGTTTGTACAAGCAAACACACAAATGAAGATGTTATGCTATTGAGTAAACACAATAGGTGCCGTTTTGAGCAAATGTTTTTTGCACACTCGAGAAAAAACATAGAGAAAAAAAAAGCTTCAGAGAGACCATATGGACACATGCAGTTTCAGAAACAGGTTTATTTGGCTTCATCAGCCTTTCGGGTTCACCGCCGCTTGACTCTGGTTCAAACCATACTGCCAAGAGAAAAATTTCACAAAGGAATCGTTTAATCAACAACAGAATCACAAAGCCTTATCCGATCTGTGAAAGTATCAAGAGCCAAAAAAAGAAATGATCGGTTTTACCTTTTCTCTGATTCGGGAGCTCCAGTTTTCAATCTTGCTTGACCCACCAGACGCTTGGTTTCCTTGTGGACCAAGAAGTGGGTCATAAGCTCTAACCCTGGGGTTCTCATAACCTTCTTCTTCGTCAAGCTCGGGTTTCGGGGTTGAAACCATAGCTCTAAGTACCATGGCTAGTAGCAATGATAGTAGCTGAGAGAAAAAACACAAGAAAGAAAGACTCATGTTTTGTCCTCAAACTCTCTACAAGGAAAATACACATCATGAAAATGCTCAAAGTTAGAAAGGACTGGTTTGAGTTACCTGGACCGCTACCACAGCAATCCCAACCCATTTGCAGATATCGATGTTTTCTTCAATGAAGGCCCTAAGAGTACTGAGTTCTCCAGTTGGATCATACGGAAGATCCTATATAGAGCACAGATTCTAAACAGTTAGAAACAAGTCAAACAGAGTTCGAGCATAAGAATAATCTCACCTTTTCCCAGTGACGATCAATAGCTATGTATGCAACAAGTGCAGCTTCTAGTAGAATGAGCAGAGTTTTGAGAATGGAGTACTTTAAAACTGTCAAGGAGAAAACCGCAACAAACCAAATTTCCAATAACTTTCATGAATGAAGTTGAATTGAACTCGATCTAATAAACAGAGATAGGAATAAACAAAGTAAAGGTCTCTCTGGATAAGGATACAAAACACAAGCAACAGCCATTGATAGCTTCAGCTGCTATGAATCCAATGAAGGTAACAATGCAAACCAAAATACCAACCGCCATGAAAGAGTAGATGAACCTGTAGTACAATCATAATAATCATGACAGAAACCGAATCAGCTGAAGACACAGACAGTAAGAAGAAAAAGTTCCTTCAGCATCAAAACTGTCCTTCAAGCAATTTAAAGCTTGCCCTTTTTGTTTATTATTTACTTCATTATAAGTAATAGAGAAGAAGTAAAATTCCAAGCTTGAGCTAAAACTATCATATTAACGAACTACAAGTTCAAAGCAAGATCATGCTAAAGTTAAAAGTGACAAGAATCTAATTAAAGCCCTGAAATTTGGAAACTTTTTAGAGTAAAAAACCCGAAAATTGGAAACTAAAGTGAAAAACAAGAGTAGTACTACCATGGAGCAGGAAGATCCAAGGAGCGTAGGTTAAAGCCATGATCACCACCACTAGACCCGAGAACGATACTAGCCATGTAGTCAATAGGATTCTTCAAGGGTTCAGAAACCTTAGGAATCTCAATCCCGGAGCTCGATGAAGCTGCCGGAGGCGGGTCCACGGGTAGGTGACGGTTGTATTCATGGAGCATCCATATAGAGTATATAATGATGGAAACACCGATGAAAGCTTGAACAAAATTGAGGATCTTGAGACTAGTAGCAAACGAAACATGGCAGCAATTACGCCTCATGTTTTCTTTTTTCTCTCAAGGTTTGAATTTTTGTTCGGAGGATAAAAGAGAGAAGAAGAGTCGGAGAAAACTTTTTTCAATGGTGGTCTTTATCCTGTAAAGGTGTCACCTCTGTTCTGTTGTTGTTTTTGTTTTCTTATTAAAAATATATGAAGTCATCGCTTAGATATTATTTTTTTTCTTTTAACATCAAGCTTGGATATTATTGTTGTGATTCAATTTTTTTTGTGATTTAATTAGCTCTTATCTGATACTCATATTGGAGTGTTTTTTTAAAAAAAAATTGGATATTTTGTTTAGACTCCTCTAAACTTGTGCTTTAGCTGCAGTGTGATGATTATTACATGTTTTTGTTTGGTTTTGTTTTGCAAAGCTTATATAGTCTCTGCTCATTGCAACAATTGACCAAAGACAAGGCTATTTAAACAACTAACGTTTCTTCTTCATAATTCATAATTCTGAACATAAGAATCCAGAAGACAAAAAGAAAATACCAGAAACGTAGATAAATCCTAAGATATATAACAAAAGAGGACGAAGGCATTGCATGTCCATTTCGAAATCCCCACGGTTAATAACCAAAAAGAAAAGATAAATCCTAAGATAGATTAGATACCAAAAGAGGCATTGCATCTCCTACTAAATCCACGGATACATCCGTCTAATTGCATGTCTTCTTAGATGGCTTGGGTAAAAACAGAGGCCACTTCCTTCACAATGTCAGACTTCAGCAAGAGCAGTTCAAATTCCTTGGCCTCCACCAACTTCAGCTTGTCCTCAATTCTCTTCTTGGTCTCCACTGGCATCTTGCTCCATTTCTGCTTCAGAGAACACTCATTCACACCAGCGAGACTCACAATTAAGGGAACCACAAAAGACTTGTCAAACAAATCTGATGACTCAGAATCTCCATCAAGAATTACCACTTCCTTATCTTCTTCAACCATATCAACCTTAGCCTTAACAACCTCAGCAGATTCAACCCCATCAGATCCCAACATCTCTTCATCTTCAACCTCCAGCTTCTTCTTCTTCTTCTTCTTATTCTTCTTATCAACCTTGTTTGATATCACAGCGACAGTAACAGCAGGAGTAGAATCAAGAAGAACCATCCCATCATCAGATCCCAACACTTTCATCTCTTCATCTTCAACCTCCAGCTTCTTCTTCTTCTTCTTCTTATCAACCTTGTTTGATATCACAGCAACAGGGGGAGACTTAACAGCAGGAGTCACAGCCACAGGAGGAGACTTAACAGGAGGAGCAGAATCAAGAAGAGCCATCCCATCATCAGATCCCAACACTTGCATCTCTTCATCTCCAAACTCCAGCTTCTTCTTCTTATCAACCTTGTTTGATGATATCACAGCGACAGTAACAACAGGAGCAGAATCAAGAAGAGCCACACCATCATCAGATCCCCAAATACAACTAGCCAATTTGAAACATTTCTTATCATGGGGTTTCAAAAAAGACCTAGAGTCTTTACCCTTAAAGTACTTGTTCTTCAAAGACCTAATCTTCTCAACAAATTGGGTTTTACTAGCATCAAAGCTTATAGAATCTTTGGCTCCAAGGAAAAACCCATTCATATCATCATACGGACTTGTACCTTTCTCAGCTTTGAAATCAATCATCCCTTGTAAGAGAGATATCTCATCTTCTTCACTCCATATTCTCGCAAAAGGAGACTTCTGAGAAAGCGTCTTGGCTCGCTTTGCATGTTCCTCGTTCTCTTCTTCACTCGCTCGCTTCTTCGCAGATCCGGAACTTTGAGCAGCAGCGGCGGCGGCGGTGGTGGAAGGAGTCTTTAGGGGTTTAGGGGAGGGATCTTTGTGTTCGTCGGAAATGGAGAGCTGTTGTTGTTCTTCTTCATCTTCTTCTTCCCCAGATGATGAGCTCTCAACCTCTTCTTCATCGCTTGAAGAAGAAGCTGATGGTGGATCTTCCAAAAAGTTGAGAACCTTCTTCGTGGCCATCGGAAACTTTTTGCTTTTTCTTTTTCTTTGTGTGCGGTAGGCCTGGGCATTCGGTTAACCATTCGGTTTCGGTTCGGTTGTATTCGGTTTCGGTTATTTTGGATATAGTAATATAGTAACCATTTGGATATTTTTGAAATTTCGGTTCGGTTCGGTTCGGTTTCTTTCGGTTCGGTTTCGGTTTGGTTATTTAAATAAATAACCATAACTAACATAAATTATATTAACATTAACCAAATAAACCAAATATAACCAAAACTAACCGAATATAACCAAAATTAACCAAATATACAATAACAAAAATACAAAAAAGGGAAAAATATGGATTCAATTTTACAAAATAGTATTTAACTTTGTAAATTCAAAATAATAACATTTACATATATTGATTATTTAAAATATTTAATTGTTTTGAATCTAGAAATAATTTATATTTTAAGTTTATTTTATAGTTTTGCATAATATTAAGTATATAATATTTGATATCTTCTAGGTTTTCGGATATTTCGGTTAACCATTTAATTGTCGGTTCGGTTCGGTTCGGTTTCGGTTAGTTTGGATATAGATTTTTACTAACCATTCGGGTATTTGAAGAATTTCGGTTCGGTTCGGTTTGGTTTTTTTCGGTTCGGTTTCGGTCGGTTATTTGGTTATCGGTTATTTTGCCCAGCCCTAGTGTGCGGAAACGAAAAATATGAAAAAGAAGAAACTGAAGGGTTTCTTTAATCATATAGCGTAAAATACATAGGGTTTGCTAATTGGGCCATACTATTCGGCCCATTAATTTATTCGAGCAGCGGGAAGATTTGGGTTGCTTAGAGCATCTACCAATAATTTTGGGGTTCTTAAAATTTTTAGTATTAAAAAGTATATTTTTATACGTTAAGAACTTTTGTTTGTTAATTAAAATTGTACTCCTCCAATGGTAAGCTCTTAGAAATGAGGTTCTTAGTTTTGAAAAAAAAAATTAATGTTTAAATGTTTAAACAATGAAAATATTATTATTGCATTTCATAAACTTTTAAACATACAAAACACAAAAACATATTAAAATAGAAGTAGAAATTACATATGGGGAAAAAGTTTAGTTGTAATATTGATTTGTGGCAAATTTTTGCCAGATATTCTCAACCAAATCATCCTTCAATTGTTGATGTTTTTCCTGACTACGAACTTCCTTCCGCTTGCTGAGAATGGTCATCAAATTGTTGACATTTGAAGGTCTATCAGTTGAAAATGTAGAGTCCACATGTGAAGTTCTGTGTGCTTCTACTTGTGCGAATTCTGTTGGATCCAACTGTCTATACCCATCTCGTTCGTCTTCTACTATCATGTTGTGAAGTATGATACACGCTCTCATTATCTTTCCAATTGTTTCCTTATCATGGACAAGAGCCGGATTTTTGACTATAGCGAAGCGAGATTGCAAGACTCCAAAAGCACGCTCGACATCTTTACGGACAGCTTCTTGATATGTAGCAAACAAGGATGCCTTTGGATCTTGTGGAATCCGAATAGATTGGATAAAAGTAGCCCATTTTGGATAAATACCATCGGTGAGATAGTAAGCCAAATGATACTCGCGGCCGTTGACAAGGTAATTAACTTTTGGAGCATGACCTTGTAATATATCATCAAAAACCGGAGAGCGATCAAGAACATTGATATCGTTTAACGTACCTGGAAGTCCAAAAAATGCGTGCCATATCCACAGATCATGTGACGCTACAGCCTCTAAAACGATGGTTGGCTTTCCGGATCCACGTGTGTATTGACCTTTCCATGCGGTCGGGCAATTCTTCCACTCCCAATGCATACAATCGATGCTTCCTATCATCCCGGGAAATCCTCGTAGCTCTCCAATATCGAGTAAACGTTGAAGGTCCTCTGGTGTGGGTCTCCTTAGATACTCATCTCCAAATAAATTTATAACTCCTTCAACAAAATTGACCAAGCATTGCATCGTAGTGGTTTCAGAAATCCGGAGGTATTCATCAAACGCATCAGCTGCACGACCATATGCCATCATACGAATTGCTGCTGTACACTTCTGTATTGCAGAGAGACCGAACCTTCCGGTAGCATCTCTTCTTTGTTGAAAGAATAGAATTTCATTAGAGAGTCGATCAGTAATACGCATGAACAACGCCTTGTTCATTCTAAAGCGACGACGAAAAAGATGAGGAGGGTATGTTGCATCTTCACTAAAATAATCGTTCCACAAGCGGATATGTCCATCTTCACGATTTCTTTCAATATGGACTCTTTTTTTCCTTGGCTTTCTTGCTTGTTGGCGATCAGCATGAGCAGCACTAATATGATCGAACGCTTGATCATACACTTGCTCAAATCGATCATCAAGCACTTTGTCCAAATTTTCAAAATTATTACTAGAAGAAGATGCCATTTATTTCACGAGGCAAAATGACGAAGATCAAAATAAAGAAGAAGATATGGAGTTGTGGAGTGGTAAAAGAAAAAGATGAGCAATGAAGTTGTAGTAGAAGAAGTATTAACTTATTTGAATTGTAGTAGGAAGAGAAGAGATAAGAGTTGTGGGAGTTGTGGAAGTAATATATGACGATCTTATATAGAGTGGCACAAGTCAACTACATTAACAAAAAATAACAAAGCAGTCACGAGCAACAAGTACAAAGAAGTCACGAGGCAAACAATTACAAAGAATTCACGAGGCAAACAATTACAAAGAAGTCGGCATAAAAAACAAGAGTAAAAATGGGTCCTTGAAGTCACGAGCAACAATTCACCAAGCATTCTTGTCATAAACCTGTGTTTAGTTGTCTCTTCGATCCACGGGCATACTTGTCTCTATCTGTCACAAGCCACAACAACACATCCATCAGTTTAACATCGAAAGAACACATAAAGGTTGGTAATCAAAAGCACAAAAACATAATATGACACAACAGAAACTGATTACAATAAAAATTCAAGAACACAAACAGATTAAACATCACATTAAAACTTCAACAACAGAAACCGATTACAATAAAAAGGCAAGAACATAAACAGATTAAACACATTAAAACTTCAACAACAGAAACCGATTACAATAAAAAGTCAAGAACATAAATAGATTAAACATCACACTAAAACTTCAACAACAGAAAAATATGACATTAAAACATGAAGAACAGAAACCGATTACATGAAAATGTCATCAATTAGCTTGTTCTTTAAAGCTATATCATGATCAGTTAGTGGCTCTGTTTTTGCAAGTATCATTTCAAGGAGGTTACGATTGCTAATCTTCTCTGTCAAAGCAAAATTTTTTTGCTTTAGCTCCAATATCGCCTCTAACTCCAACAGATACTTGCTATCTTCATCATCAGTGGCTGTTTTCTTCACGTTCTTTTTTTTTGCCTTTGAAGCCTTAATGGTTGTTGTTATCGCCTCTAACTCCAACAAGCATTCTTGTCACGTTTTGGTGGTTGTTGTTATTAGCAATCAATGTCAAAGTACACATTTACCTAACATAACACAACCAAACATTGAACTCAAAGACCATAACACTAAGCATTGAACTCAAAGACCATAAGTATGATGTAGACATTCCTAATCAACACCTAACAAGCATTTATTCTACCCACCAAACACAATGCAATCAATAAAAATTATCTACATATATCA
Source organism: Camelina sativa (assembly GCF_000633955.1). Classification (NCBI taxonomy): domain Eukaryota; kingdom Viridiplantae; phylum Streptophyta; class Magnoliopsida; order Brassicales; family Brassicaceae; genus Camelina; species Camelina sativa. Next base: position 18,421 of record NW_010921701.1, on the reverse strand, counting down.
AAGCTTTCTCACAAATACAATTCAAAGTTTAGAGAGCCACAATAACTATGCAATGTGAAACGGTAAAGGTGTGGGGAGAGCTTGAAGTGGACAAGGTGTGGTTCATATGCCCAACTATATGCATTTATTATAAAGCAAAAACCTTGACATAACTAGAAAGATAGAGAAAGCATGTGAAGATGAGCAACTTCATAGAGTTTAAAAAGACGTACCTTTGGTTCTGCTGCAAAGGATTAAAAACCGTGTAGCTAGAGATGATTGTGTTGTTCCCTAAACCGTGACAAAACGAAATAAGATTAAAAGACAAGATAACCCAACTCTCGTTTAATTATCAATCAGTCTCATGGGTACAAACCTGGATGCAACTTAAGAGTCGACACTTCTGAGGATCTCAAAAGAGAGAGCGAAGCTACTTAAGCCTCTCAAGTCAGGAGCTTGATGAACAGAGGAGTCTCTCAATCAGGAACAAGCTCCTCGGAAACGAACATGGAAGGCATTCGAGAGAGAAGACAAGTAAGAGAGATATCGAACCATAGAGATATCACTATGACATGTTTTTTTACTTTTTCTTTTTACGAAAACTCTATCTATTTCACATGTGCCTCTAAGAATCAATCGGGAACAAGCTCCTCGGGTGTTTGTTTAGAGTTTAGATTGTGAGTGTATTCAAAGCTCATGAACAAGGCAAACCTCAAAATTCAATCTCACACTCAAAATCAAATCCATACGTAATCCTAATAACATAGTGAATATGTAATTGAAAAGCTTTGGTTTTCAACAAAGATCCTTGAACAAGACAAAAATTACCTTGTCAGATTCCTCATCTCCTTTGGACCTTCCTCCTAAAACAACCACAAACATATCACTTATCTCCACCAGATTTTCCAACCTGTAATCCAGTGAAATTCACCATCAATACAATCAATAACAATCAATAGTCTTTAATCAATAAAACCACGGTTAGTCAGTGAGATTGAATCGAATCGGTGAAGAAGAAACTCACCGGAGAGAAGAAAACAGTCGGATAATCTTCAATTTGGTGAATAGGACAGTCACCGTCGCCGATTAACTGACCCAGAGATCCGCCGATTAACTGACCCAAAGATCCATAATTGCAACTATAAACTCCGCTTGAGATCCACCGTCGCTGGATAGGACAGTCACCGTCGCCGATTAACTGACCCAGAGACGCTTGAGTCACTGTCATCGGAGGTCACCAAAAATTCAAATCGTTCTCCTCTGTTTGCATGTAACTCTTCGCGAGAGAGAATGAAGAGGAGAAAAAAAAACAAGTTTTCTTTTTTTCTAAAATGTTTTACCCAACCAGTTTTGACCACGTCGATGACTTCAAAGGACTCTTAAACCTCTTAGTTAAGAAGTCTTTCTTAGCCTATTCACCAATTTTGATTTAATTTTAATCACATTATAACTAAGAACTCTACCTAACAACCCCCGATAAAGATACTCTTAGAGCGATGATTCTCACTTGTCACACACACTCGGACTCTATTGTTTTTTCGTCTTTGGTAGAGACGAGAGGAGGAGGATGATGACTCCTCGTACGAAAGCTCCATCTCTTGCGTCTCTCTGCATCAAATCCCTCAAGCTTCAGCTCTTACAAAGTAATTTGCACATTCCACAAATTAAAGATCTCAGTTTATATTCAGCTCTTGCGCCAATCTGATTATTTTCAAAATATATTAATTTTTGAGTTTGGGTTTTTTTTTGGTTTGGGGTCTAATTCCTGCAAGGCGATAATCCTCCAATTCCAGATTTATACGAGCTTCCATCGGAGTTGCTTGAAGGTGTTGTCGCTCACTTGCCTGCACTTGCCTTGCATAATTTTCAAACCCACATGTCAGTAATTTTCAAAGACTTTGGTTTAATTTTGAGATTATTATTAGCTTTGCCTTAGGGTTTAGGAATTGGATGAAGATGATACTATCCATAATCTGATTTACATTTTTTTTTAAAAATTTTCTGGAGAATTGGTGTAGGCCGTTCAATTGCTGCTTGGATAGTTATGAATCTGGAGATGATTGCTTGATTAATAATGGGAGAAAACGTGCAAGGTTTTCTTATTTCTTCCTTTTTGATTTTTTTTTAAACTTTTTTTTTGATTAATTTCGAAGACAGACTGAGAAAGATGTATATTACATCTGCAGAAACGATGTACTTGGTAACTCTTGGAAGGTGTTGTTTGAGCTGCGTTGGCCTGAGTTCATTGACCATGTCGAATCACCAGCTGATTGGCAGCACCTTTACTGGGAGAAGCATCTCCAAAAGTATGCCAATTTGTTGTTTGTTCGATGATTTGTTGTTTTTTTTGGTTTCACTTCCTTTGTTGAGTTTTACGTTAATCGTCCGAGTAACAGTTGTGTTGATGAAGCAGCTGAGGTAGCTCTACGTCCCACATTTAGTGGTCGGATTTGTTCTATTAATGTATCAGGTAGGTACCTCTTTTTCTCTCAAGTTCTTTGGATGGAATTGTCCATTTTTGTATAAGAAATACTGCTATTCAGTTTTGTTGTATTTTTTTTTCTGTCGTTGCAGATAACATATTGAGATACATTTGCCATGACGACCACATGACTTGTCCAAAATGTGTCTGCAAAGAACTATCTTTTCATTTCCGGACTTTTGGACCGTATCTTAGGTTGGGTAACTTTTCATGTTTTTCTGATTATTATTATTATTCGTTCCAAAGCCTCGCACGTTCCTTGTATTTACAGACACACACACTGTACTACACTTCAGCTTGCCTAGTTTTTTTATATTGCTCATGACTGGTTTGTGAGTGGGATATCTGGTTTTGACTGATTTAGCACTCTATCATACTTATGCTTCTTTGCGTCCATTCTTACCCTGCTGCAGGTGTCTGAGGCTTCTCAATGTGCTCTGCGTTACTGAAATTTCTGTAAGTAATTAATCTATGCTCTGACGTTTTTAAGTGTTTCTGTGCTTGTAAATGGAATCATCTTTGTTTTATCTCTTCTGTTTTAGTATCATCATTGATCGCGGTGCTACTTTGTGTTGCTTTCGATCTTTACCTTTCTCTTTGAACTTTAAATTTATATCTTTGTAAATGAATCAATCATTCAACCTCTAGAGTGAAGACAGAAATAATCTTTAGGCTTTGTTACTGTAGGAGTTACTGAGGAAAAGTAAATTGCAACGTTTGGTTCTACGCTGGATCAGATCCGAGAAACATGTAAGGAACTTTCACTCATTAATCACATAGGTTTTAGTTAGCTGATTACCCATGATTCTCCAGGTTGAGCCGTTGTGCAAGCTTTTGATCCAGAGCCGAGATACGTTAACTTCGCTTGAATTTATTCACTGTAAGCTCTCTTCAAATTCCATCAATGCAATATGTGCTTCTCTTCATGAAAAGGGTATCCACACAACTGGGATGCAACGCTTCTCTATAAAGACATCTAGCATTGAGATAGATCCACTTGCTGCGCCTTCCTCCTTCATTGCATTCTTGATGTCAGTGAGGTACATATATGAACTGATGCCATAGCGTGTCATCGTGAAATATTTGCTCATTTGGCTATCAGAGTCTCTTCATGAACGTTGGAATATCATTATGCACTTTTTTCTGCATCTTTTCTTAATTTTCAGGACATTACATTCCTTACATTTTTGCGATGGCAATCTCGATAGGCATATCGCGAGGATGGTTTTCTCTACACTTCTTGATTCTTCTTCAAACCTTTCGTCCCTTGATCTCTCTGAAAACAATGTGGGTACCACCGTGGTTTGTTTTGTTCATACTGATATATGGCTTGCTTTTCATGGCTGACCTGCATACGGTATATAGATTTCAGGATGGCTTTCTACTTTTAGTTGGAGGTCTGTTGTTGGTTCTCCGTCATCTGGAAAGTCTTTACGGTCTCTGTGCAAGCTCAACTTAAGGTATCTTATCGTATAGAGACAATTCTTACAGTTTTAAGACTAGAAATCTTGTGATACGGTTAGAAATTTGTTTCTAGGGGAAACGAACTCGACAAATACGATGCAGAGAATCTTGCATATGCTCTTCTTCATATGCCCGGCTTAGAATCTCTTGACCTGAGCGGGAATCCCATTGAAGACAGTGGGATCAGGTGTGTCCTGTAGTCCCTGCATTTGTAAGATTAACAGAGTTGGGTAATCTTGGAGAAGATTAACAGACTTGGATTTCTCTTACATGGTTTTTTGGGTGGTACAGAAGCTTGATATCTTACTTCACCAAGAATCCAAATTCTCGTTTAGCCGATTTGGATTTGGAAAACTGTGAGCTATCATGTTGTGGAGTTATCGAGTTTCTTGATACCCTCTCGATGCTTGAGAAACCTATAAAGTTCCTATCTGTTGCAGATAATGCCCTTGGAAGGTATTCATAAAGTCATAAACTCTTTATTACTTTACACCGGTGTGAAGTTGGTCTGTTTACTTATATTCTTGTTCTTCAGTGAGGTTGCGGAGGCCATAGTAAACTCTTTCACAGTCTCCATCGAGTCTCTCAATATTTCAGGTATAGGACTAGGTCCTCTCGGGTTTCTTGCATTAGGCAGAAAACTTGAAAAAGGGTCGAAGAAGCTGCTGAGTATTAATATAAGGTCCAAAGCAAAATGCATATCCTCTATATGTTGTATACAATTCACATTATTACCTTCACACTGTTCTCACGTTTGTTTTGATGTTTCCCGCTATAGCAAAAACCGCGGAGGACAAGAGACTGCTAGATTCCTGTCAAAGCTCATACCCTTGGCACCAAGACTCATCTCAGTGGACGCATCGTACAATCTTATGCCACCTGAATCCTTGCTCATGCTATGCGATTCCCTGAGGACCGCAAAAGGTAATAACATTCCGGAATCGGTTTGATCAGTTAGATTGTTTGGGCCATTCTCTGATATTTTGGTATGTAACTATATGTATGGTGACTTTGTTTAGGTGACCTCAAACGCCTTGACATGACGGGGAATAGCTGCATCAATCACAAAGCTGACCATTCTACTCTACTCTCTGAATTTCAACACAGTGGAGAGCCCATCTTTGTTTTACCTTCATCCTTGGCTTCACACGTTCCATACGATGATGACCCATAGATAATTCCTCTATACCGGTCAATTTCGCCTGTTTATCCTTTTGTCTGGTACCGGTTTATTCTTTGGTTTGGTATGTGCATTAGGTTTTTTGGTTCATTGTTCACATGGAAATAGCTTCCCGCAACATCTTAAACTGTAGCATAAAAATCATTATTTCATTGCTACAATTTAATCAGCTTATAAGCGATGTCTTGTACTATATATTGTCAGTTGGGCAGTATATTGAAAATTTGAAATTAGTTTTACAATAATCAATTGACTAGATATATTTATTAAGATATCTTGTACATTATAGTCTCTTTAAGATTTTAATTATGCATAATTTGGATTTTTCAACTTAATTTCAACATATATATATATATAGTTTGAAAATATCAAAGTATAAATCACATATGGGCCTGAGGTGAAGGCAGAGGCCGACAAGGGTAGACGCAAACACATTCTCCAGCTCCAAATGTAACTCTGCATTTGGCACTGCAGCTTTTACCCATTTCGCACGGTCCTATACTTGCAGTGCATCCCATATTTTGCTCAACTATATATATAACAAAACCATTAAACCTACAACATTTGAGATGTTATACCAAAGAATAAAACCGAAGTTCAATTTCATCATTTCATGTAGAGACACTATGTAAAAGCTTTTGAAAATTGGTTAGAGTAAACCTTAAAGCTAAATGTATTCATAAGGCAAATATTAAGAGGAACTACGGTTTTTAGGAGATATGAAAATGAATAACGTAAAAATTTGTAGATCGCAAAAAAAGTTATTGATAAAGACAAGAAGATAAATGTATACCTAAAGCAAACATAACAAGGAAGATGATTGGGAGGACGGGTGTAAAAGCTGTCTTTGCCATAATATATATATTTGCTTTCCTCTCTTAATATGATTTTGGTTACTAGGCCTAAAAAATTGGGTGACTACTAAAAATATATTTATAGAATTGCAAGGTGACCTATTATAGAAGTATTTTGTGTGATATTAAGAAATATAATTATTTACCATTATATGTTTGAACACAAAATGTTTGACTGTGTAACCTAAAAATGTGAAAGTTGAGTCATACATCATGTTGAACATACATTGTAGTTTGGTATCTAATTAAACATAACAAGACCAAAATCATCGTCTCTTTTCTCATAAGATTTGTGCAATTCATGAAGACCAACATAGCCACCTCAGTTATTGATTAATACGTTTACCCATATATTCGGTTTTAGATTCACATGTACTAAAACTTTTCAAACAAATAATGTTACTTAAATTTTTTTGAGTTTAAACAATTATAATATAAAGTTTAAACTTAATATGGTGTTTAAGTGTTTATAATATTTTAAAAATTCTATCAAGTTTCAATATTAATAATATTTTAAGCTATTTAAAAATTAACAATTATAATATTTTAAAACTTTTTAAAAGCTAATTTTTAAAAAAAGTTTCAAAATTTATGATATTTTAAACTTTTAAAAAAATATAAAATTATATTATTTTGAAACTTTAAAATGTTTTTATTTGCTCAAATAAAATATCGGATTAAACCGAATAAAACTTTTAAACTTGGACGCTTGATAAATCAAGTTTTCCTGCTCATTCGTAGTTGTAATCATATTAATCTTATTATTTATAATGGTTTTGAACCATTGTCTAAAACTTTTGTAGCCGATGTAGGACATTGTACATTTTCCTTTTCCTAAAAATTCTTAATAATATAGAAAATTATTGTATTTTTCAAAAATGTTAATTAGTGGGATGGCAGATTCTTATTGGTATTTTAAATTCTAGGTGGAATATAGAAAACTATTTTATTTTCCAAAAATACTTAGTGACATGTCAAATTCCGATTAGTTGTACGCTCTTAGAATCTATATTATTTTTGGAAAATAATACTTTGACATGTAACTAAGAGGGGGGTATTGAAACCTGAATTCTAGAAGATTTTTGGTTTTTTTAAAAAACCTCTGTTATTCAACTTGTGATTTTTAAATCACTTACCAAATCATGTATTATTCAATATGATATTTGTATAAAATCATTCAAAATCACTCACAATCTTTTGTTATTCAATCAATAATTTATACAAATCATATCAAATCAACTGTTATTCAAAATATAAGAGGTTTTTTAAAAAAGTCTAAAACACTGATTTTGAAAGACTTTAAACACGTTTGTACTTGAAAGATTGACATGGAAGAATCACACCTCTAGAGGTGTTATTTTGTAAGATTTGTTATTAACAAAAAAAAGAATCACAAGAATAAATTGGTCGTTATTTTCTCTTTTGTTCTTTACTCTCTTGTTCTCATTGCATAAAAGTAGTTTATTACTAGACTAACATGTTGAGATTTTAGATTTACTAGAATAACACATAAAAATTTGCAAATTACTTCTATACATGAGTTGTGTGTTTTATTACTGTATTGCTATTTATAATTAAATTTGGTCGAAAAAAAAACTTGAGATCTCATGTTCTTGCTCTTGTTTCCCTATTTTCGTTTTTATTTCTTTTTGAATCGATGTTTGTTTGATTTTTTTGTCAAATCCTCCTTTAATCTGATTCTGCAAGAAAAGGATGGACTGTTGGATAAATTCCCTTAAAGATGCAAGAAAAGAAGCTTTACTTCTCCACCAAATAAAAGTTTCAATCTTTTTTTCTTGTTAGGGTTTCCTCTCTCTTTTCTTTGGGATATTTCAATTGAAGGAGAGATATGAAAAAAGATGATAGATTTCAGTCAGAGACAACGATTCTTCGGGTATCCGGGTCAGCCCGAAAGCCGATAATCTCACCCGACTCACCGGAACCATCCCTGGTCCTATAGGTACTCCTTACGAAGGCGGCGAGGAGTCTGGGGTTAAGGTTATGGACGCAGCGTTATCTCTAATGTGCTTCAAAGCACCTCAGGTTAGTTATTTTGATTGAAATTCTGGATTTTGGCATTGTTTCTACTACATATATATGTGTGTGAGTGATTCTCTTCTTTCTTCTTCTTCTTAAAGCCACAATATTTCTCCATTTTTCTTGGGATAAATCTTTCTCCTTTCTGCAGACGTCATGTCGGTACGTTCTCAAATCTCCTCTTTTTTATGTTTTTTCCTATGATTGGTGTGTGTATATATATATATATATATTGCTTGAGAACAGTTTTTGAATTCGATTTTTATGGTTTTTGAGAATTTTGATTGGAGGGGTTTTGTTGATTCCTCTGAAGCTTAGATATGTGGATTTAAAAGAAACATCCAGATGTGAAAATTGTGATTCTGATTAGCTTATATTGTCTTGTTGATGAATCTGATGATAATCTCTTATTCTGGATCTCGGGTTTTATTTAATTTATTGAACCTTTTTCTGAATTTGATTGATTTTAAAGCTTAGATTTTGATTTTTTGAGTTTCTGATATTGGATTTGAGATGAATTAAGGATTGATACAGAGAAGTTGTTGTCTCCTTTTTTTTTTGTTCCGAGATTGTTCTTTGATTCATTTGATAGTGAAAGAGGTGTATGAATGTTGTGTGGCATCATTGTTTATGGACAAGGAAGAGATCTTTTTGCCCTTGTGGATTTGTTTGCTTATTTAGAGACAATATTGAAATCCACTTGTAGTTTCAAACTTTGGTTTATCACTTTTTTCTCACCTAATTTTAGTGGATAATAGAAGTTGATAGGAACCTTTTGAACTTTTGCTTCTGGTTTGGTTTTGGTAATCTTTTTGACTTGTGGTGTGTATTGTTTGCTAAAAAATGGAAACATGATTAGTTTGGGCAAATAGTACAAACCATTATCTTTGATACTTGAGAAAAGGTTTAAGTCCTCATTCGTATTTACTCGGTTGATACTTTCTTCGGTTTATCTTAAGCCTCTTCTCTTATGTGTTTGCTCCCGGCCACCTAAGACTTGTTTTGCTTACAAAGAAGAAAGGTTAATTCTTTTCAGGGGTTTAGAGTTTAGACTCATTTTAGACAATCATTTCATCTAATTGGCACCAAGGGTTACATTTTGACTCTGAGTTTGAACTTGTTTCTTGATGTTTTTTTTTTGGTTTGACCATTTGGTTTTTATATATGAACGAACAATAGGACAAAGGTCGTCCCTTGCCGAAATTTGGTGAATGGGATGTGAATGATCCAGCCTCAGCAGAAGGTTTCACAGTGATATTCAACAAAGCTAGGGATGAGAAAAAGACTGGTGGCAAACCCGGGTCACCTGGTAAATCCAGTGAGGGTCATGTTAAGTCTGGAGGAGGAGATCCTCAGGTATTTGATTCGGCGCCTTTTCATCTTCAAGGAATTGTAAAGTACTTAGGTATCGAAACGAGGAAACGTTACAGTTTGGTAGCTCCTATCTACCTCGCTGCTCTGAAGATTTGATCCAAGTCTCTAAGGATATTATTGATAAATTGGGAGGATCAAACGGTGAGTTTTTGATTTGGCATTTGAAAAGCTTTTATCTTTAATCTCTCTTCTTCTTTCATATTTTTATCTGACTTGGAACTGTTTATAGGAAGATTGGCTACAGAATTGTTCCAAGCTGTTGTAAGATCGGCAGCTTCAACATCATGCAGCGCGTATAGAAAGTTAGAGGATGGAAGAAATAGGGCTGTCTCAAAGCTTCTTGCTTTCTTACCGAGAGAATCATCTGTAGACAACCACGAGATACCTCTGAGGTTGGATCTCTTGTACTGTTTCTATACCAAGCTATTTTAGTCTACAAATAACTTGTGAAACTGAAGCCGCAGCTTCTGAGATGTTTTCTCTGTTGTTTCAGAAAAAAAAAAAGGTAGACCGGTCTGACACTTTTTGATGATCAGGATCCTGTTCTGGTATCAAGATCCGTTGTTGAATCTAGATACATATCAAGATCCACATAATCAAAGTTAAATCTCAAATGTACCCCACTCTAACCCGGATGTTGAATCTTCTCTAGTGAGGGCTTGCTCATATGAACTTCTGTAGTACCAAGCTTTAGTTCATATGAGCAAGCCCTCACTAGAGAAGATTCAACATCCGGGCTTTACTATGATTGTTCTGCGCACATGGTTTGGGTTGGAGAACGAACTCGCCAACTTGATGATGCTCATGTTGAGTTTCAGAGGGGAATAGCTAACCCTCTTGGAATCAAGGTTCGTGATTATTATAACTGTGCTCTTTAGGATTATCAATTGCCTCAGTACAATGGATTTTTGTATGAGAAATCGTCAGATAGTGATTGGTGTATTTTGATGTAGGTGAGTGATAAAATGGTCCCTAGTGAAATGGTTAAGCTGATAGAGATACTAAACCCTCAGAACAAGCCTGGAAGGATTACAGTTATAGTGAGAATGGGAGCTGAGAATATGCGTGTTAAGCTTCCTCACTTGATCAGAGCAGTACGTGGAGCTGGTCAGATTGTGACTTGGGTTAGTGATCCAATGCACGGAAACACAATCATGGCTCCAAGTGGGCTAAAAACTCATTCTTTCGATGCAATCAGGGTAATACTTCCTACTTACTTCGTCTTCTGACTTTTGATATAATTTTGTCTATGATTCATGTATTTGACATTAAATAAAATGAATTGCATGGTGTGTATCAGGCTGAATTGAGAGCATTCTTTTACGTGCATGATCAAGAAGGGAGCTTCCCTGGTGGAGTTCATTTAGAAATGACGGGACAAAACGTGACAGAATGTGTCGGAGGGTCACGCACCATCACTTACAACGACCTAAGCTCACGTTACCACACTCACTGTGACCCAAGGCTCAACGCTTCTCAGTCTCTTGAGCTTGCGTTCATCATTGCATAGCGTCTGCGAAAAAGAAGGCTCGGTTCCGGAAACCACCTATCATCTATTGGAGTCTAGAGGATAAGACAAGACTTTGTCCGAGTTAGTGATATGTGTGTGTATAGAGTGGCTCTATACTAAAAGTTGCTAAGTTTTCAGTAATCGAGTTTATGTACCAAAGTGAAACATTGTTGTTTGTATGTTGGGGCTATGCTTTGTTTCATTAAAATATTGTGAGTGGTCGACTTGTTAAATCAGTTCTAAATAAAAAACGAAAGTTGTAAAATATTGTGAGTGGTCGATTTGTTTGGTTGTAATTAATAGAATATTAGGGTGAATGTGAGGTCTTATGTATAACTAGATCACTTAGGTAGAAAATTTTAGTATAACTTGAACTACTTGGTGCAACTGTAGTAGAATTATTAAAATAAATTTCAATATGGATCATGTGAAAACGAATAAAAAATAGATTTTGGCACAGAATATTTATTTAAAATCATCACACTGTGATAAAATGAACCAAAGACAATATGATATTAGTAAAAAATTATTTGATATACACATAACTATACATAGTTATTCAGTTGTACTCTCATATCCATAGTTGAACTTTTGCATTTTTTTTGAATTTTCAGTTGGACTATAAAATAAATTATTAATTAGCAGTTGGCCACAAGATTTATCACTATTAATTAGCATATACAAGGTTTTCATAACACAATGTTCATAAAAACTTGGGTTTCACCTCTTTTGTTTCATTTGAGGTGATCACTTACTAAGTCTTCCTTATACTATAAAGAGTGTTTTATGTGAAAACGATAATATATATTAGAAAGTGATAAATTCTTGTATTGTTGATTAAACATGGTTCTTTAATAGTTCAATATGTTTTAGAAATTCTTATAAACCTTAATTATCATTTTCATATTTTAAATATAAATGCAAATCTAAATATATATTTAGTTGTACCTAGTTGAACTGAGTATTATATATTTATGTTATCTAAATATTACCCTCTATAGTTAAAATGTAATTTTGTATGGTTATTGTTCATTACCTCTCGAAAATATGATAAATAAACAATTACAAATTACATAGGTTGTTCTAGTAACATTTCTTACTTTTTTTAGTAACATCTCTTACTTGTTCCATTTCCGGTGAACAACAACGACGATATTAGCTAGGGTTATAGAAGAAGATATGTTGAAGATGACTACAAAATTACAATAATATTGTTCATTAAAACGGATTTATGGACCTACACTAAGCAAAAGAACGTTATGTACGTACTCTAATCTCAAGAACATTATGTACGTATGCGTTCATATGTACGTACACGTTTATATGTACGTACACGTTCGATTTTAGGTTTAATGAACCCGAAATTACCAGAATATCCTCGTCTTCTACCTCTAACATACGACTGAAAACCCTAATTTTCCCTGCCTCACTTTATTTTTTCACGACTTATGTCTATTTTTTTGGTTTCACTTGTGGGTTTTTTACTCAACTATTATAGATTTTCATCTCAACATCTGATTTCTAAATTAAAAACCTATAAAAAGTGAGTTATATAGATTTTCGAACAGATATCTAGCTCTTCCATGGATGAACCCAGAGGAAAGATTAACGAAACAGAGTAGGAAAAAGACGTTTGCTCCGGCCGACAAACAGAATACGATTGATGAATCTGCTACAAACGTTATTACATGAACACCATAGATCGGAAGAACAGCAAACGTGTTTAGATCTACCTCCAATAAGTCTATCGCAACGCTAGACTGTCTTTGACAGCTCAAACAAATTCGTGTTATTCTGGTAAGACTTTACAGCTGTCAAAAATGCTTACTAAATCTACCACGGACAAGAAACCTACCATCACACTCCGAAAACTATTTCAAAAAAACAAACAAGTATACCAAAAATATCTGAAACGAGAGAAGGCTGTCGAATAAATCTGTCGCAACAGGCCATTAGTCTACCATAAATATCTTTTGGGTCATATTGACTGTTGAAGGTGTACATCAAATATTTTTGGTACACTTAGTTTTTGATACACATATACGTCCACCGATAAGTGTACCAACACTACAACTAAGTGTACCAAAAATATCTGACGTACACCTTTAATCAGTCCACGTGTATAAATCTACCATCAAAAGATCGGTAGACTTAGTCCCAACTTCCAATGTTTTTTTTTTTAATAGCATTAGCCGTAATTACATTTTTTCCCAACACTAGTTTCAGGGGTAGTATAGGTACAATGGGTTAGTCTAGTAATAACAAACAATTGTATGTTACTTTTGTAATAAGGAAGCTTTTATGCAATATTCTAGTAACTCACCCTAAAAATTTATATTACAATGTTAAATACAATTTATATCCGACTAAAATTATGTTAAAAACTTATGTTGTGCTTTTTAACTTTGTTATTCATTATTTATTGATTAATATACATGCTTAATAAATTAAATTTTTGCTTATACATGTCAAATTTTATTGAGAACACACGTATAATATAATTAGCATACAATGGAAAATATATTGATTTGTTAGTTTTCCTTTTTGATTTAGAAAAATAAAAATTTTAAAATATAAACATGTAAAACTCTGTAAATATAATTAACTGTCCTACTACGTTTATAAAAAAAAAAAAATTTGACACGTGTCAACATCTAATCAATATATTTGACACGTGTCACGATCTTGTTAATGAGTAACTTTGACATCAAGCTTTATATAATAAGATAGACTAGGTTTTGAACCCATGCTATTCGTAGGTTTATTTGATAAATGTTGGTAAAAAATTATATACAATTGATGATAGTTATGAAATATTATATTATATAAAAACTTTAAATTACTATTAAGACAAAAAAAAATTATCTCAACAATTAAAAATTTATATAAATTAGTTGTGTTTAAGAATAAAATCTGATCAAAAAATCATCAATTTTGTTTTCTTATATTCAGTTTTGAGAAAATATTATTTTCTTCCACAAAAGAATCATTCAAAACCCCACACAACTTATTCTCAGCAACCTCCAAGACCAAAATCATTCCCTCTTTTCTCATAAAACTAGGTATTAGTCCACGCAATGCGTGGTTGCGTGCATAATTGTTTTTATTATATTTTGAATATTTATAAAAATAATATCTTGTTCTTTTCTGTTAACAATAACATAATCAAATAATTTTTTTTTAAGATTGTATCATAGTAAAATTGTATCAAACAAAATTTTCAAAAAAAAATAGTAACTATGTATAAATATTCTTCATTTCAAAGTTTAACGAAATATAAATTGAAGATATATATATATATATATATATATATAACTATAAATATAACTAACAAAAATTAAAAATATGAAAATTTAACCAAAGACATTTTATTAAACAAATTAGTGGGAAAATGAAATTTATAATAATTATTGGGTAGGAGTTACATTTGAGTTAAATGTAGAGTTACACATGACATTAAATGTGAGTCAATTAGAAATGTTTTTTTAATTTGTTTTTTTATATAAAAGGAATATCAAGTGGTCCAATGAAATTTTAAACTTACACATGATTTGGTTTTTTGTTGATATAAACTCATACATATACAAATGCATATTATTTTGTAAGTGACAAACTAAATTAGTTTTCTTATAACATCATATGAACTTCAATCTAATATTTTCTAAAATCCCAAGAAAAACTTCTATCTTTTTAGTTTCTTTTTCTGAATTGTCACTCATCAATTTAAATTCTAGTGCTAGATTTCATACTAATGGTTTCATCTTAAGAGGGTTTAATTAGATGGTATATTTTAAAAATTATATTCTTTTCTATATTTCACTCCATTTAAAATTTGAGTGCTAGAAGAGAATAGAAAATTAGACATGGATCTTTTCAACCTCATGACCTTGTGAGGTGAATAACTGAATATAGTAGAAGAATATTAAAAATGATTACTTATAAGATGATAATCTAAAATAGACAATGAAAATAAACCTTTTAAAACATTAAAACAATGTAATATATATATATATATATATATATATCTTACAAACTCTAAAAATATATTTTAGAATTAAGCTTTTACAATGATATTTGAATTGATTTTTAACTCATACAACAACAACAACAAAAAACACAAAACAAAACAACAACAACAACAACAACAACTAATTTGAGTTATAGTTGAAGAGGATGAGAGAATGAGAGAATGAAAGAATGAAAGAATGAGTATTTATAGAAATAGAAGTGATGTAAAATTATATTTAGAAAAATAGGAGTTACAATTCTAATTTATTTTGTGTTTTAATACAATTAAGTGGAGAAATATAGATAGGAGTTATAATTCTAATTTATTATGTTTTTAATACAATTGAGTGGAGAAATATAGTTAATGCATAATTTATATAATTTCAGTTTTATATGAAAATGTGAGTTAATTAGTGTCATGATTAAATATTTTTTATTTGTGGTTTAAAATAAATAATTTTGTTAATTGCATTGCCAAGTGAACCAATAACGAGAGAGTGAAACCTTACTTTTATGTATATGATGATTTGCGCAATTCATGAAGACCAACATAGTCACCACGTGCACTCAATTACTGATTAATATTTTCAGCCATATACACGGTTTCAAATCCACAGATATTGAAACTTCTCAAATCAAAATCCTCAATACTATAAAATCGTAAGTTACTTGCAGAGAAATATGAACATGGTCACATATACATTTAATAAAATATGTGTGATTGTCGTCGATCCTTCTTCTTTAAATCTCTAAAAATTAATTAAAACAACATCAAATCAAGGTCTTGCAACATCGATCATTTTTTTAGATCCAAAAATAAAATTTTACCGATAGCTTCAAATTTTACAAATTAAAAAATTATGATTGAATTGGATATCTTCGGTTATTATTTATGTTGAAAAAATTTAGGGTTAATCAAATATATATTTTTGTCAATTTTTTTTTTTTGAAAATAAGAAAATTAACAAAATAAGAATGTCAGTTTCATATATTCCATATATTTTTTCCAAAATTTACATTTCTTTTTATATATATATATATATATATATTGATTTCCTTTTTTATTAATATATCTATATTAACATTTTTGAAGTACATTTTGTGTTATACCCTTTAAGTTTTGTTTATTTAAATTTTTTTTTACAACATTAACCTCTAAACAATTTTCAAAAATAACATTGCATAGAAACTCATTTCCTCAAACATCTTAAATCGAACCAAAATAGCATCTTATCAGCATATTCCATAGTTAATTTATAATTTCTCCTCAACTATTTCCAAAAGTGTACGTTTGAAGATATTTTAGAAGATTTCATATACTTGCTCACCAAATTTTTCTCTACTCACTATAAATATGGCCATCGGTGAATTGGTGATCTATATCATTATTCTCAATGCTTTAGTTTTTTTTTTCAAAACGTATAGATATTTGCAAAACAAAGATTTATGTGAATTTCTTTTCGTTTTTGTGTATTTTTTTGTTTGTCGTTTGTTGTTAATCATTTTTTTTTTCCTTCTTTGGCTTGGTTTTCTTTAGAACCCAAGAGAGATCACAAGGCAAAATATCAAATTAATGATGTTTTGTCATGTTCTCTTTTGGGGATATTGTCTGTCTGAGTTTAGAATGAAGCTGGTGTAAGATCAAGTTACAAACGACTTATATAAAAATCATTAGTCATTGTGATTGAGATTGGGGAAAAATAATCTTTTTTACCCACGGTTTTAAAAAAATTATAAGTCTTTGTAACTGAGATCGAAAGAAAACACAATACTTTTACCCAAAGCTTATTAAAAATCATCCTTCTAACTGAGATTAGAAAAATGTTATAAACTCGGCCAAATCGGAGCTTAATCCCTGATTAAGCGCTGAGATGTTGATGACCGATGGGATTAAGAAAATAAAACTACTGCAGAAAATTAGAAGAGGAGGTCGGGAATAAGAAGTAAAGGAGGGAGAAAATCTTTGATTATAAGAATGAAAACATTTAAAGAATGAAAGCTTTTAAAAATTATAAGTGATGATGGTGTTTCTAACGTGGGTTTGGTGGTAATTTATATATGGAACGTTAGTTTTGTTTTATTAAAGCAGACTATTTTACATTTTCAATTCGAACTGAACAATATACAGCTTCAGAATATATTTTTTTTTTTCAAAAGGGTAATTTTCATCATTTTAAAGAAATTTCACTAATCTAAGTTGTGATTGTTTAAAATAAACATATTTTAAGAACTTATTTTAAATATCTATTATATCTAACCAAATTATTTTATTTCGAACCAAATCATCTATTTTATTTTATTAATTAGTGAAAAATCTAAAAAAACGTGATTCAATAGTACAAGATAGGTTTAAAATTATTTTCATATGAGTTCTAAATTCATTAACTTTCATATTCAACTCACGTTATATATGTATTTACATGAAAAAAAAAAAAATTACTTCCGACATATCTCTATATTGTTCTACATAAAAACACAATTATGCGGTGTACCACGGGTGAAAACCTAAATAATATTTTAACATCTATATTAAAAAAAAACTTAATCATTTTATTTAAAAAACATAAAGTTATATATAAAAAAATTAAAATCGTCTCGGTAAATCAAATTAAATATTGATAATTAGAAAAATCTAAAAATTAACAATACAATAACAAAATAAGAAAAAAATAAACCATAAATTTTAAATTTTATAAATTATAGTCCCGCGGTATACCGCGGGTTAAATCCTAGTTTGTATATAAAATATTATAATTTTAAAATGGTAGTTAACGAAATAGGAAAAGATGTTAAATATTGAGATGGTCTATCCCGATTGATTGTTTTAAATTCTAGATGGACAGCTATAGGAGCTTATAGGTTCTACTTTTATTTAGTATAGACTAGGATTTAACCCGTGGTACACCACGAGACAATAACTTATTTATTTTTATATATAATTTTATATTTTAAAATGATTGAGTTTCTTTTATTTATACAGATGTTACAATGTTAGTATATATTTTGGTGTATTTGCAATAAGGAGTTGTATTTTTTATTGAATTTTGATAGGTTGGATTTGACCTTGTAAAATCTATAAATAATGCAAATCAGATTTACTAAAATAATCTATGAATACAATACATTTATATTTGTAAATATATTTATAGTTGTAAGACTTGATACAACTCATAACTGAATATATGTGAGTTAAATCTGAAATAAATATAATTATTAGTATTTTAAAAATAAAATGTAGTAATTGTAAACTCCAAAAGTATATATTAAAAATTATAATGAATAAAACACAACTATTTAGTAACTACCAAACAGTAATAGTTATCATCAAGTATTAAATTTTAATTATAAACTTTTTTATTCACATACAGTCAAGAGATAAGTACTTAAGTTGAACGTTTGCCTTATAGGTGAAGCCTAAAGATAGTTTTGGAGATTTAATGGCTTAAAACTTAATGGATATAATTGTTTTTGGAAAAATCAGAATGTATAGATGTTGTTAAGATTTTATGGCAATAAATATAAAAAATGTTGGT
>NW_010921700.1:265868-265937 GCF_000633955.1 Camelina sativa | reverse complement strand
TTCTGTAGATCCAGAGAAGATTCAGGCTATCAGAGATTGACCTAGACCGCAGAATGCCTCAGAGATCAG
>NW_010921700.1:231597-261501 GCF_000633955.1 Camelina sativa | reverse complement strand
ATTTGTGTTTGTGGTGCAGGTAAAGGCAAAGTGTGATCGTGGAATCAAGGCAATGAAGAGGAGGATGTTCTAGGGACTCGATTGGATGTTGTCTGGCATTGCTAGGTTGCTAGAGTTGGGTCATTAGAAACATTGCTAGGTTGCTGGTTCCTTGTTTCTTGTTGTTTGGATTGATTATTGTTGATGATTATGGTTATTGGTTGTTATTGGAGTATTATGTTGGTGTTGTTATTTCCGCTGATGTTTGTGATTGTGGTTAGGTGGCTAGTGGGTATGGGACCACTAGTTGTAGTTCTATTTATTATATTATTATTTAAAAAAAAAAAAAAAGGTCGGTCGTTTCAGATACAGATGGTTAGGGGTGAGGATGCTGTTGGTCGCGGTCGTGGTTATTGGATTAGAATGTTGGATTCTTTTGGTTTAATGGAATTTGTTTTATTTGATTATCTGCGGTTATTGATTGATATTAGGATGTTAGTGGGTATGGGACCACTAGTAAATTAAGGTATTAAAAAAAAAAAAAAAAACGGGAAGGGTTGTTTCAAACTTGAAAATAGTGTAGAAAGTTATGGAAGATGATTTTATTATGAGAATTTGTTAAAAATGCCCCTTTTGATATACTCATTTTATAAAAATACCCTCTTTTCTTGCCATTTTTATTTTTGCCCTCTTTTAATTTTTAATGACCATTTTACACTTCGATGAAAATTATTTTATTCAATAAAAAGAAAAACAAAATTTTCCCGCCAAAAAATTTCTGACATATTTTCCCGCCAAAAATTTTTCGAAAAAATTTTCCCGCCAAAATTTTTTTTGTCAAAAAAATTTTGATAAAAAATTTCGACAAAAAAAATTTTCCCGCCAAAAAAAATTTACAAGATTTTTAAAAGGTTTTATAAGGTTTCTACCTTATAAAAGCCTTATAAACACCTTGTAAAGGCTTTTACAAGATTTTTTAAAGAGTTTTAAAAGGTTTTTTAAACAACTTGTAAACGCTTTTACAAGATTTTTAAAAAGTTTTAAAAGGTTTTAAAAGGTTTTTTAAAAAGTTTTTAAATGGTTTTCAAATGGTTTTTAAAAAGATTTTTAAAAGGTTTTTAAACACCTTGTAAACGCTTTTACAATGTTTTTAAAAACCTTGTAAAAGTTTTTATAAGATTTTTAAAAAGGTTTTAAAAGGTTTTTAAACACCTTGTAAATGCTTTTAAAAAGTTTACAAGGTGTTTAAAAACCTTTTAAAAGCATTTACCATCTTTTTAAAAGCATTTACACGGTTTTTAAAAGCGTTTACAATGTGTTTAAAAACTTTTTAAAAACCTTGTAAACGCTTTTAAAAGTTTTTTAAAAGCGTTTACAATGTGTTTAAAAACCTTTTAAAAACCTTGTAAACGCTTTTAAAAGTTTTTTAAAAGCGTTTACAATGTTTTTAAAAGGTATAAATTTCAATATTTTTGGCGGGAAATTTTTTCGATCTTGGCAGGAAAAAATAATTTTTTCGGGAAAAATTTTCGATTTTGGCGGGAAATTTTTTTGGCGGGAAAATATTTTTGATTTTGATGACTGTACAGTCTTGCTGTCACTCAAAAAGGGTAATTTGGTCATTTTGTATATAAAGAGGGATAGTTTTAAAAATGGTCAACATAAAGGGGTATTTTTAAAAAGGAGTGAAAAAGGGGCATTTTTGAGAATGCCCACATGACCAACATATTTATACAAGAGTTTGTAGTTATCACAAACATAAGATAAGCCAAGATCTTTATAAGATAATGACTGTACAGATTGAAGTAAATCATATCTACACTAATACGCCCCCGCAAGATAGACGTCGGTTGCAGAGGCCAATCTTGTGACATAGTGTTTCAAAACGATGACGCGGCAAGGCTTTGTTAACGCATCCGCCAGTTGGTCTTCGGAACTAATGTGAGAGACCTGCAGTTGCTTTGCTTCGACTTGCTCTCGAACAAAATGATAGTCAAGAGCCAAATGCTTCATGCGAGAGTGAAACACCGGATTTGCAGAGAGGTAAATGGCACCTTTGTTGTCACAAAACAGAACCGGAGTGACAGTGGACTGAATACCAAGTTCAGACATAAAGGAATTGACCCACTTAACCTCAGAAGAAGCAGCAGTTAGGGCCCTATACTCCACCTCAGTAGACGACCGAGAAACACCACTCTGTTTTTTTATGACCAAGACACAGGCTGTCGACCAATGTACACAAGATAACCACCGGTAGACAAGTAATCATCACGGCTGCCAGCCCAATCAGCGTCAGAATATGCATGAAGGATAGTAGGAGTGGAAGCCGAGAAGAAGATGCCCTTATCTGCAGTCCCAACCAGGTAACGTAACACTCGCTTAACAGCCTCCCAATGGACATTGGTTGGATTATGCATGAACTATGATAAGCGATTGACGGCGAAAGCAATGTCAGGCCGAGTCAGGAGGAGATACTGCAGACTACCAACGGTGGCGCGATACTGAGTGCCATCAGACAAGGGAACACCAGTCGAGAGAGTAAGAACCTGCAAGGAGACCATCGGTGTTGGAACAGGCTTAGCCTTGGCCATAAGAGTCTTTTGGAGCAAGTCTGTAATGTATTTTTTCTGTGTGAGATGGAGACCACCAGCTGTGCGATAAGCTTCCATGCCAAGGAAGTAAGAAAGCTGACCAAGATCCTTAAGAGAGAACTTGACACCAAGAAAGTCAGTCACCTGCTTTAACTCTGTCATGGAAGAACCAATGATGATTATATCATAAACATAGACAAGAATGTAAATATATGAGGAGCCAGTGCGAAGAACAAAGAGAGAAGCATCAGCATGAGAGTTTTTGAAACCAAGGCTGACCAAAAAATCTTTGAGAGCATTGTACCAAGCACGTGGCGCTTGCTTCAAGCCATAAACCGCCTTCTTAAGACGACAAACATGGTGCGGTTTGTCTTTATCAACAAGACCCGGAGGCTGTAGCATTTACACTTCCTCATTGAGTGGTCCTTGGAGGAAGGCATTGTTAACGTCTAGCTGAAGAAGCGGCCAATTACGACCAACTGCAGTGCCAAGAACCGCACGAATGGTGGCATGCTTAACAACCAGACTAAAGGTATCATGATAGTCGAGGCCGGGTCGTTGATGAAAACCTTTTGCGACGAGGCGGGCTTTATACTTGTCAATGGAGCCGTCTGGTTTGCGTTTGATACGGAAGACCCATTTAGACCCGACAATATTCTTTACAAGGGAGCGATCAACCAAATCAAACGTATCGTTCCCCTTGAAAGCATCAGCCTCAGCATGGATTGCGTTCCTCCACTTCTCATCCTTGAGAGCCTGCACATGACTTACAGGTTCAACTTCTTTGAGAACAGCAGTGAGACCATATCGAGGATTTGGCTTCCGAATGTTGTCCTTTGCTCTAGTCTGCATAAGATGCGTGTTCTCGGGAGGTAGAGGAGCCAGTGGAGAGCTTGAAGAGGCTGAAACAGAGTCCTCTGCCACTGAGGACGCAGAGGAGGAAGCCGCAGGGGAGGAAGCAGGTGACGAATCATGTGGCGGCATTACAGTGGCAGCAGGTGAGGGATCTAAAGACGGGACCGCAGGAACAGTGAGTGACCGATCGAAGGTAGGAACGACAGAAGCTGAGAAGGAGTCGGAGGTAGGTGTTTCAGGAGATGAACAGGAAGTAGAGACTGTTTGCAGAGGGAAAGGGAAGACTGACTCAATGATATGTCTATATTTTGCCTCTCCTTAGCATATATTTATCATGCATTTAGCTAGGATAACTCATTGGTTTGCATCATTTTCAAGTCCTTTCTAGTGGTGGGCATTCGGGTATCGGTTCGGGTTCGGTTCGGGTAATTCGGATTTATAATTTCTATAATCATATAGGTATTATGGAAATTTCGGTTCGGGTTTGGTTCGGATTTTTGCGAGTTCGGGTCGGTTCGGGTATTTTATTAGAATACCGAAATATTTCTGATATTTTTTGGGTTCGGTTCGATATAAGTATTTTTACCCATTTAGAACCAAAATACCCATATATAACTAAAATACCCTATATATAAATTGAATAACTATATCAAATTTCATGAAGTTATAACTAAAAAATCATACCAAAATAACTAAACCAATTCTATATACAGTCTACAGAATCAAATCTTCCGCAGATATAGCCATATAGATAGTGGAGAGTGGAGACGAACTGATAAATACGATTATTTTTCTTCAATGCAATCTCAACTGATAAACACAGATTACATATTTGAATTGATAAACAACATAGATTTGGATATATATGGGTACTAATTTGGTATCGGTTCGGATCGGGTATTACCCGATACCCAAAAGTATTTACAATTAAGATCCAACTAATACTTTGGGGAAGATCCATACCCGATCCAAACCGGAGTTTTTTGGTTCGATTCCAATACAGATATTTCGGGTCGGGTATTTTGCCCAGGCCTAGTCCTTTCTATACACTTTGCATGTTTAGGTAGTTTTTGCATCATCCTTGCATACATTGTGCATTTCGGAGTATTTCAGGTATTTAGGAGCTGTTAGAAGCGCATCACTCGACTCATCCGCTGCACAACACTCCTGGAACCGTCTCTCGAGCCAATCTCACAACACTTCCAGGAAAAGTCAACCGAGCCATCTCCGGGAAGCATCAACCGAGCCATCCGTTCGAGCCGTTCCACTTGAGTGGGATTTAGCTTTCGACGTCTTCATCAAAGTTGTAGGGAATTGAGTTATATTTCCAACACCGTTTATTTCAAGCCAATCGGAGGTGTGGTTCAAGAGTTATCATCGTTTTAGTGGATGCGTATACACCACGCTCGAGCCATGCTCCCCCGCCACGCACTCCAGCTTGTCTGATCGAGCCATGCTTCCCCGCCATGCACTCCAGATTGTCTGATCGAGCCATGCTCCCTCGCCACACACTCCAGCTTGTTTGATCGAACCATCAATAGTTGGTTTCTCCTTCAACAAAGTTGTTCATCTTATTTTTATCTACCTAATAATACTTGTTTCAATGTTTTCTGTGTTTGCATCCTTGACGATGATTTTCGGATCTGAGTAGTGTGGTAGTTCTTGAGGATGGGATATATTAGGTGGAGGATCTTAAGATGTAGGGTGTTTAAGCTTGATATGTATGATTCCCTTATGGACTAGAGTTAGAATTGCTAGTTTCTCTCTGATCAATTAGAACTAGGTTCGAGACATTNACCGTCTCTCGAGCCAATCTCACAACACTTCCAGGAAAAGTCAACCGAGCCATCTCCGGGAAGCATCAACCGAGCCATCCGTTCGAGCCGTTCCACTTGAGTGGGATTTAGCTTTCGACGTCTTCATCAAAGTTGTAGGGAATTGAGTTATATTTCCAACACCGTTTATTTCAAGCCAATCGGAGGTGTGGTTCAAGAGTTATCATCGTTTTAGTGGATGCGTATACACCACGCTCGAGCCATGCTCCCCCGCCACGCACTCCAGCTTGTCTGATCGAGCCATGCTTCCCCGCCATGCACTCCAGATTGTCTGATCGAGCCATGCTCCCTCGCCACACACTCCAGCTTGTTTGATCGAACCATCAATAGTTGGTTTCTCCTTCAACAAAGTTGTTCATCTTATTTTTATCTACCTAATAATACTTGTTTCAATGTTTTCTGTGTTTGCATCCTTGACGATGATTTTCGGATCTGAGTAGTGTGGTAGTTCTTGAGGATGGGATATATTAGGTGGAGGATCTTAAGATGTAGGGTGTTTAAGCTTGATATGTATGATTCCCTTATGGACTAGAGTTAGAATTGCTAGTTTCTCTCTGATCAATTAGAACTAGGTTCGAGACATTTCCACACCCAAAAGGTGTTTGATGAAATGTCTGACCAACTAGTGCCAGAGACTTACGTTCCTAGCCTAAGAGATTAGTTGTCTAGGATGTTTGTTGACGTGAATGAACTTGTTTGTCATGCATGCTCAACCACGTTTCTCTACCGAGAGCTAGGTATGGAAGTGGTTGAGTCTGAGTAGCTTTTGCCAAGAGATTGGATTAGCTAAGTTGTGATGTTCATTGTTTACGGATAGTTTGCTTGTGGTATGCTAAACACTCTGTAGACTAGGATACTCCACCAACATCAATTACCCCATCCTTAGGACTTCTTTCTTTCTGATTTTTATTACATTCCTGGAACTGTTTCGTTTGTTCATGCTTAGAATCGTTTTCGGTTTCACTTATTCTTGTTTGGTACTTGTCATACATTTTCGTTTATGATTTTGTGATTCGTTTCCATTTTGTATTTTTACCATTCTAGGATTGTTAGAAAAATACTCTTTTTGAATTGGCTTAACTTGTGATTGCTTGATTGCATCTCAATTGTTAGTAAAGTTTCCCAACTGGATTGACACCTTAAGTATTACAATTGCATAAGGTTAATTGAACCTGCTTGGATAGACACACAAAAATCCTAGTATCAATTTGGCGCCGTTGCCATTTGGGATTCGACGAAATCAATCGGTTGCAATGCCCACGACAAGCTCGTACTTCCAACGATCATCCCGTACCAGTCACTATGGAAAAACAGAATGAACCACATCCGGGACCGCGAAACATTGGTGTTGGGAATGCACCAAACACTCATACTCAGTGTGCTGGAATCGTCCCTTCCACCGTGTAGAACAACAACTTCGTAATCAAAGTTGTCTGATCTCCATGATCCAAGGAAACAAGTTCCACGGGTTACCTATGGAGGATCCACTCGACCACTTGGACAAGTTCGACTGTCTGTGCAGTCTCACCAAGATCAACGACGTGAGTGAGGATGGTTACAAGTTGCGCCTCTTCCCATTCTCCTTGGAGACAAGGCTCATCAATGGGAGAAAAACCTTCCCAAGGGATCAATCACCACCTGGGATGGTTGCAAGAAAGTGTTCTTGGCCAAGTTCTTCTCCAACTCCAGAACAGCACATCTTAGGAATGAGATTTCTAGCTTTACTCAGAAGAGCTCAGAATCATTCTGTGAAGCCTGGGAGCGTTTCAAGGGTTACCACAGCCAGTGTCCACACCATGGTTTCAGGAATGAGTCTTTGCTGAGCACTCTCTACCGTGGTGTACTACCAAAGATACGTATGCTGCTTGACACTGCTTCTAACGGTAATTTCTTGAACAAAGACGTTGAGGAAGGATGGCAACTGGTTGAGAATCTCGCTCAGTCTGACGGCAACTACAATGAGGATTATGACCGCACAGTTCGCGGCGACGCTGGGTCTGAGGAGAAGTACAAGAGGGACCTTAAGAATGTCAATGACAAGCTTGACCGCTTCTTGCTAAGTCAGCAACAGACTGTCCATTTCATATTTGAGGATGACCCTTTTCAAGTTCAGGATGGGAAGTGTGAGCAGTCTGAAGCAATCAACTACGTCCAGAATCAAGGTGGATACAACAAGGGTTATAACCCCTACAAGACGAACCCCAATTTGCCTTACCGGAGCACCAATGTTGCAAATCCACAAGATCATGTGTACCCTCCTCAGCAGCAACAACAAGGTCCGCAAAAACCTTTTGTTCATTACAATCAAGGATTCGTGCCTAAGCAACAGTTCCAGCAAAGTTCTCACGCTCCTTCTGGACTACCACCAGGATTTTCACCTCAACAAGTTCAACCTACTCAAGCTCCAGATCAAGAAATGAAGCACATGCTGCAACAACTTCTTCAAGGTCAAGCTAGTGGTTCTCTGGATACTGCTAAGAAGTTTGCTGAACTCAGTCAGCGGATGGAATGTTCTTACAATGATCTGAATGTCAAGTTTGAAGCTCTTAACTCCAAGATGAAGTATATGGAAGGCAAGACTGTTTCTACTTCTACCCCAACAACTGGCCAACTACCTGGAAAAGCAGTTCAAAACCCCAGGGACTATGCTACTATGCATGCCATCACCACCCAAGCTGTAGATGTATGGCTCACTGAGGACACTGAGAGTTTAGATAGAGAGGAATTTCTTCAATATGAAGTTCAGATAAAGGATCCTGTCGAGGTGCTCAAGGATCCAATTAATTCAGCCAAGCAATATGATCCTGAAGCTACTAAAGACCCACTGCTCCCAAGGATAAACCTGTGAGATTCATTCCTCCACCATACAAGCCACCTCTACCATTTCCAGTGAGGTTTAAGAAGCAGCTTACTGAGAAGTACAAAGCTCTGTTCGAAAACCAAGTCAAGGAGATTGAACTTAGGATGCCTTTGCTTGATGCATTTGCACTTGTGCCTCAATATCAAAAGTTTTTAACTGACTTGGTAACCGAAAAGACCAAAGAGAAGGAGGAGATAGCTAAAGGAGCTCAAGCTAAGGCTCTGGAAGATGAGAGGGTAGGGCATGACATAGGTGGGGTTATTCATGAATGCAAGGCTGTCATTCAGAAGATGATTATCCCAAAGAAGCTAGAGGACCCTGGTTCTTTCACCTTGCCTTGTTCTCTAGGTCCATTGGCCTTCAAAAAGTGCCTATGTGATCTTGGTGCTTCAGTAAGCCTCATGCCACTGTCTGTAGCTCAGAGGCTAGGATTCAACGAATACAAGTCATGCAACCTCCGCTTAATATTGGCTGATAGGACTACTAGATTGCCTCATGGTCTATTAAAGAACTTGCCCATCAAAATTGGACAAGCTGAGATTCCTACTGACTTTGTAGTGCTAGGAATGGATGAAGAGCCTAAAGATCCACTAATCCTAGGAAGACCTTTCTTAGCTACAGTTGGCGCAGTCATTGATGTCAAGAATGGGATGATTGATCTCAATCTGGGTAAAAACTTCACGATGAAGTTTGATATCAGGGATTCTAGGAAGAAACCAACTATTGATGGACATACCTTTGTGATTGAAGAGAAAGATCAAAAATCTGGGTTTGACATCTTTGAGGATGTGAATGAGGCAGAAACTGAGGTTTTGGTAACCAAAGAGAAAACTCAAAGTGTCACTCGACCATTCTCCAAATCGAGTGCAGTCGTTACCCTCCCTAAGCGTCAAGACCTGCTTTCTAAACCTCACCAACCGCAAGAGTCAAGTCCTCCCGCGCTTGACAGTTTGTATGAACTCCACAATACTCAGATTCTAAGGGATTCAGTGAAAGAGTTAACAGCTATGGTGAAAGAGATGAGTGGGCAAATCAAGAAGCTCTAAGGTACAATGAGAAGTCCTCCTCCAAGGAAATTAAGGAGGAGGTTTGGGATAATGAAGAAGAAGGAGACCATCTAAGTCTCTAACTTTTTACCCTAGTCANTTGATCTCAATCTGGGTAAAAACTTCAAGATGAAGTTTGACATCAAGAGTTCTAAGAAGAAACCAACTATTGATGGGCAGACCTTCGTGATTGAAGAGAAAGATCATAAAGTTGGGTTTGACATCTTTGAGAGTGTGAATGAGGCAGAAACTGAGGTTTTGGTAACCAAAGAGAAAACTCAAAGTGTCACTCGACCATTCTCCAACTCGAGTGCAGTCGTTACCCTCCCTAAGCGTCAAGACCTGCTTTCTAAACCTCACCAACCGCAAGAGTCAAGTCCTCCCGCGCTTGACAGTTTGTATGAACTCCACAATACTCAGATTCTAAGGGATTCAGTGAAAGAGTTAACAGCTATGGTGAAAGAGATGAGTGGGCAAATCAAGAAGCTCTAAGGTACAATGAGAAGTCCTCCTCCAAGGAAATTAAGGAGGAGGTTTGGGATAATGAAGAAGAAGGAGACCATCTAAGTCTCTAACTTTTTACCCTAGTCAAATGAGTTCAACGACATTGCTTAGCTCGATTCACGGTTCTCTGTTAATAAATGTTAAAGGAAATGATTGATATGATTGCATGTGTAGAAAAAAATATAGAGTTCCTTCACCATGCATCATAGAACTAAAAAAAAGGACCTTGATTTTAACTATTTTATTTAGCATATTTTAGGTTCTGAGACCCCATCTTCACACATCTCTTCCACAGTGGCGGACGCACGTTGACCGTGGGTGTGGCACGTGCCCCACTCTATTTTTTTGTTTTTCCTTGAATAAATAGTGTAATATTTATTTATATACCCACTAATTTAATTATTAGTCGTACTAGTGCCCCATACTAATTATTTATCTGCATCCGCCCCTGCTCTTCCATACTCTGTTCTTGATTGTTTGCTTGAGGGCAAGCAAAGAGTAAATTTGGGGGAGTTGATCTGTCTATATTTTGCCTCTCCTTAGCATATATTTATCATGCATTTAGCTAGGATAACTCATTGGTTTGCATCATTTTCTAGTCCTTTCTATACACTTTGCATGTTTAGGTAGTTCTTGCATCATCCTTGCATACCTTGTGCATTTCGGAGTATTTCAGGTATTTAGGAGACGTTGGAAGCGCATCACTCGACCCATCCGCTGCACAACACTCCCGGAACCGTCTCTCGAGCCAATCTCACAACACTTCCAGGAAGCGTCAACCGAACCATCTCCGGGAAGCATCAACCGAGCCATCCGTTCGAGCCGTTCTACTAGAGTGGGATTTAGCTTTCAACGTCTTCATCAAAGTTATAGGGAATTTCAATATATTTCCAACACCGTTTATTTCAAGCCAATCGGAGGTGTGGTTCAAGATTTATCATCGTTTTAGTGGATGCGTATACACCACGCTCGAGCCATGCTCCCCCGCCATGCACTCCAGCTTTTTTGATCGAGCCATGCTCCCCCGCTACGCACTCCAGCTTGTTTGATCGAGCCATGCTCCCCCACCACGCACGCCAGCTTGTCTGATCGAGCCATGCTTCCCCGCCGCGCACTCCAGCTTGTTTGATCGAGCCATGCTCCCCGCCTCGCACTCCAGCTTGTCTGATCGAGCCATGCTACTCAGCCGTCCGTCTGAGCCATGATGACATTGCATTCCATTCGACGCGCACAGACTCGATCGCACATGTCGGGAAGAAAGACGTTTGGTTTCACACGCTTCAGGAGATTACCGAACCGACGCTTTACCTTGTCGTTTTAAGTTTTAGGGCTTTCCATGTTGGACTACTATATATACATTTTGTTAAGTCTTTGCTGAGACATATTATCTTTTATCTCATATTGTTTTCTTTCCTAGAAAGTTTTAAGCTAGCCACAAAAATACGTTCTGAGACTTGTATTCCGATATCTTTGAGATTTATTCAGATTTTGCATTTGATTCCTTCTACAAAGTTGTTCATCTTATTTTTATCTACCTAATAATGCTTGTTTCAATGTCTCTATGTTTGCATCCTTGACNCCCGCCACGCACTCCAGCTTGTCTGATCGAGCCATGCTTCCCCGCCATGCACTCCAGATTGTCTGATCGAGCCATGCTCCCTCGCCACACACTCCAGCTTGTTTGATCGAACCATCAATAGTTGGTTTCTCCTTCAACAAAGTTGTTCATCTTATTTTTATCTACCTAATAATACTTGTTTCAATGTTTTCTGTGTTTGCATCCTTGACGATGATTTTCGGATCTGAGTAGTGTGGTAGTTCTTGAGGATGGGATATATTAGGTGGAGGATCTTAAGATGTAGGGTGTTTAAGCTTGATATGTATGATTCCCTTATGGACTAGAGTTAGAATTGCTAGTTTCTCTCTGATCAATTAGAACTAGGTTCGAGACATTTCCACACCCAAAAGGTGTTTGATGAAATGTCTGACCAACTAGTGCCAGAGACTTACGTTCCTAGCCTAAGAGATTAGTTGTCTAGGATGTTTGTTGACGTGAATGAACTTGTTTGTCATGCATGCTCAACCACGTTTCTCTACCGAGAGCTAGGTATGGAAGTGGTTGAGTCTGAGTAGCTTTTGCCAAGAGATTGGATTAGCTAAGTTGTGATGTTCATTGTTTACGGATAGTTTGCTTGTGGTATGTTAAACACTCTGTAGACTAGGATACTCCACCGACATCAATTACCCCATCCTTAGGACTTCTTTCTTTCTGATTTTTATTACATTCCTGGAACTGTTTCGTTTGTTCATGCTTAGAATCATTTTCGGTTTCACTTATTCTTGTTCGGTACTTGTCATACATTTTTGTTTATGATTCTTGGATTCGTTTCCGTTTTGTATTTTGACCATTCTAGGATTGTTAGAAAAACACTCATTTTGAACCGGCTTAAGTTGTGATTGCTTGATTGCATCTCAATTGTTAGTAAAGTTTCCCAATTGGATTGACACCTTAAGTATTACAATTGCATAAGGTTAATTGAACCTGCTAGGATAGACACACAAAAATCCTAGTATCACTCGACAAACTGAACGTGACGAGAGACATAAATACGAGAGGTAGAGACATCTAAGTAAAGGTAGGCACTCTGAGTGAGAGAGTATCCTAGAAAGACACAAGGTGTGGATTTTGGACTGAATTTGTTGTGACCATATGGGCGAATCCATGGATAACACAGACAGCCAAAGGTTCTAAGTTTGGTGTAGTTTGGTTCAGTCCTAAAGAGTAAGCGATAAGGAGAAAACTAAGATAGGTTTGGAGTTGTTTGACGGTTAATAAGATAAACGGCAGTAGCAAAGGAGTATGTCCAGTAAGTGTTTGGGATGGAAGCATGAGTGAGAAGAGAGAGACCTGTTTCAACAATGTGGCGATGTTTTCTCTCAGCCATGCCATTATGCTCAGGAGTGTGGGGAGGAGATGTGAAATGGGAAATTCCATGTGTTGCCAAAAAATGCTTGAGAGCAAGGAACTCTCCTCCATTATCCAAAAAAAGCATGGTAATTTTTGTGTTGAAACGGTTCTCTACAAGAGCTTTGAATATGGTAAAAAATTAAGCAACCTGTGACTTTTGTTTGAGAGGGTACAACCATGTGTATCTTGTGTAATGATCCACAAAGATCACATAGTACTTGTAACCATCAATAGAGACCACAAGAGAGGTCCAAACATCAGAAAAAGTATGTCAAGAGGAGCTTGTGATTTTAAAGAAGAAGTATAGAAAGGTAACTTATGACTTTTATTGATAGAACAAGAGTTGCAAAACAAATGAGATGACAATGAAGTAGAAGTAGGTAAAGAAAACTTAGAAATAATATGATGTAAGGTTTGAAGACTCGGATGGCCTAATCTAGAATGCCATGAGGAAGGAGACACCTTGGAGCAACTAAAAGCAGAAACAGAGGTTGAGAGAGTGTTTAGGACGGTGATCGGCCACTCATAGACACCCTCATTGGCCTTGCCACTAAGAAGTGTTGTCCCCGTGCGTAGATCCTTCACCTGAAACGTAAAAGGACACAGTTGAATCATCACATTGTTAGTTTGACAAAGTTTGTTGGCAGAGATTAAATTCTTTTTCATCACAGGAACACAGAGAATATCAGTAAGCTTAAGAGTCCTATGTTGAGAGGGTAGAGAGATAAAACCAGAGTGAGTTATGGGGAGATTGGAGCCATTGCCAACCATGACATTCTCGCCACCAGTGTACGGAGCATGGAGTGAGAGATTGGATAGATCACTAGCAATATGATGAGAAGCAGCACTGTCAAGGAGCCATGGAGAGAGATCAAGATGCAGAGAACTTGTGGTGTGATGAGCCTGAGGTTGTTGTTGTTGCCATTGAGGCGTTGGAAGCGGTAAGTGGGGTGCAGACCAGGGAGCAGGACCACGATAGGGAGCAGAGTATTGTGGTGATTACGAAGGAGCTGGAGAAGGTGATCTGAATTGTGGGCAACGGCGAGCACCATGTCCCTGGACGCCACAGATTTGACACTTCCCGAGATATGGTCGGGAAGGACGAAATCCACCCCGAGAAGGGTTGTAGCCACCACGTAAAGACGGATGAGACGGTCGAGGGGAGAACTGAGTAGCATTCACTGTTACCGGAGCAGAGAGATCAGATTTTCCAGAAGCCTTGAGTGCATTCTCCCGGTTGATGATCTTTTCATGAAGTTCAGGGATTGAGATTGGCGTGTCACGACCTTGAATCATCTCGATAACGACTCTGTAGTCTTCTCCAAGGCCAGAAGTGATGTAGTCAAGAAGATCTTCATGAGGAAGAGGGGCATCAAGTAAAGCAAGTTTGTCAGACTTGTCAATGATGTCGCGCATATAATCATGGATATACTTGTTTCCTTTGGAAATATCCTTGAGCTGGTCCCTGATCTGACGGATGTGACCACGAGATGATTTCCCATAAGTGCTAGAGAGAGTCTGCTAGAGATCCCATGTTGTTGTAGTACGAGCAACAATCGGTTGAACAGAGAGGGAGAGGGAACCAAGGACAGCGCTGAAGAGGAGCTTGTCTTGACGTTTCCAGGCTGCAAGGTTTGGATTTGGTTGAGTTTCAGCAGTAGCAGTGGTGATTGTTTCAGCAGGTGTATTGTCTTCATCGCTGATGAAGACATGAAGATCATGAGCCTCAAGGAGAGATCGGATTTGCAGGCGCCAAGTGATGAAGTTGTTTGGCGTGAGTTTGGTGATGTTGGCCATGTTAAGAGAGATCAAGGTTTTAGCAGGCTCAGAGATGTTAAAAACAGGAGAAGATTCAGAAGAGGTAGAAGAAATTTCGGATGTCATGATGAACTTGACAGAGATTGCAGAGAGAAACAAGAACAATGATGAACAAAAAAAAAANAAAAAAAAAAAAAAAAAAAAAAATCGATGAAAGATTTTAGAGATATTAGGCTTTCGGATCAGTGCTCTGATACCATGTAGAAAGTTGTGGAAGATGATTTTATTATTCACATGACCAACATATTTATACAAGAGTTTGTAGTTATCACAAACATAAGATAAACCAAGATCTTTATAAGATAATGACTGTACAGATTGAAGTAAATCATATCTGCACTAATAAATAGCAGGCACAATCTTGAAATACAGGAGAAGAGAACCGATTGGTTTCTCAAACATAGATCTTACCCTATCCAATTGGTCCTTTCCATTATTGAAAAAAAAAAAAGATAAACAGAATTTAGCATAAAATTTGAACTTGACTCCTTCATATGACTAACATTAACTGAGGAATCACATAATGTTTTATTATTTGTTTGAGTATCCTCTGCTTTCTCCACCTTTGACACAAATATTAACTGGTTACTCCACCTTTGACACAAATATAACTGGTTTCTTCGGGTGCTCATTAACGGTCAAGCTGAGAACATCTGGCTTGGAGTAATGTCCGACCACGTCAAAGTATAACTTGGCTCTAGCTATCTCACCAAGATCTGGATGAAAACAAATAACGTTAACGATATGGTTAGCTCAAGAAATTTGATATAGCCTAAGATGAAAATTAAAGAAAAGTATATATATTTCTACCAAGATCAGCTGTGATGAGACCCTCTGATTCAAAGTTTGGTCCGGCGAGAACCTGTCCCAAAGGTGAAATAATGACACTTCCGCCTTGGGAGACGATAGCATCGTGTTCTTTGTTGTTGTCCAAGTCGGTAAACAAGTAATCAGGATGCTCAGGGAAATCTTTACGCTGACAGAATTGGCATGCTGACAACACGAAACATCCACCTTCCATCGCAATGTGAAGCATGGACGATTGCCATTCCTTATAACCATCAGCAGTAGGTGCACAATAAATCTCAATGCCTACAGCCCAAAAATCAAATATTTTTTAGGGAATCTTGTTTCAAAAGGCTAGATGTGGCGCACTACACTGAATTAAAAGCTTACCTTTGGCATACAATGCAGTTCTGTAGAGGGGCATCCTATTCTCCCAGCAAATAGCAGCACCTAGCTTGCCAATGGGAGTGTCGTAAACGGGGATGGTTGATCCGTCCCCTTGACCCCATATGCAACGTTCCAAAGTTGTGGGCATGAGTTTACGGTGCTTACCCAAGAACTGACCTTGTGGACTGAAGAAAAGAGCTGTGCAATAGAGTGTATACCCATCCTTCTCTATCGCTCCCATTACCAAGTACACATTGTTCTTCCCTGCCAAGTCTGCTAATGTTTCTACTTCAGGGCCTGCAGGTTCATCACAAAACCAAAACAAAGGAAAAGAGGGAGAGTATCATATTAATAAATCTTTATACATTTTAAAAGTATAACAAAAAATACCATGCTTCGCAAAGGATCCGGTTTTATGCATATATATTAAAGTAAATAAAAAAGCGGTGTTAACTACAATAAATTGGTTACTACTGTATCTATAATAAATTCACTAGGGGTAGTGCAAAAATCCTAATAGTTCAATTTGAAGATAATGTAAACTTTAAAACATGTATGATGTAAAATATATGAATCCATATATTGGTATATGACCCCTTAGCTTACCCTTTGGCCACGGATAAAGAAAAATTAATTGAGAACGGTAACCCAATTTGCAAGTGACAGATACCATCCAATACAAGGAATAGTCGGATATATAACGAATCGAGGATGAATCAATGAATATCTGAATATTCAAGGTCTGAATATTCGTATTTTTCGGGACCATATAGGGGTAGATCTTAAGATCGGGTGGTGTATTGTGTGAGTACTTGGATAACTAAGCACAGAAAAATTAACGTTTATCATATTTGTTGATTGGAAAAGGCTATGTATTAATGAATCATTTTAAACTTAACTTTGCGAAAAAAAGAAAAAAAAGAAAAGTTAGTCAACGGTTACCAGGAACTTGAATGGCAGAAGCATGGTACTTGCGGAACTCATCACGGCCTTCTTCGTTGAAAACGCCCACAGCCATACCGAACCTAAAACCGCGAGGATATCCGCCAATAAACGCCTCCGGGAACACCACCAGCTCCGATCCTTTGCTCGCTGCCTCTACGATATACTTCTTGGCCTTTTCTATAAATTTCAAGCACTTAGAGCGTTACATAAATTTAACATAGCTAAAGCATGGAAATCAAGGAGATGGCTAGCTAGACTATTACCTAGAGTGGCGGGTGTATCGTTGTAGACGGTGGAGGCTTGGACAATGGTAGCTCGTACACTGGAGGGTGAGGCAACACCGTTAAACTTAGTTGCGTTTTTCAGAGTTGACATGATTTCTTCCGTACTAGACATATCAACTCAAGCTTTTGTTTTACGTTGGTGTGGTGACGCTGCGAGACTTGAGAGGCAATTATATAGACTTTTCTTTTGCTTTTCTTATTTTACTATTGGTTAATATGTGAGAGAAGATAAGATTATGTGGATTCTCCACCTCATACACTGGCCAGAGAAAAAACATACCATATTGACATATTCTATGCACGGTTTTTTTCTATTTTCGTACGATCTACTCTTTTTATTTTTTCCCTTTTTCGTTTTCTTTTTACTATTTTTTCGTATGATCCTATCTCACAATTTGAATATAATTATCTTTTTTTTTGGGATGATATAATAAGAAATGTATATATATATATATATATATATATATTATTTACTAATACTATATAGTCATCGCAACTAAATTTAAAACTATGAACTTATGAGAAAAAAGTTACACCGCACAGCAGTGGTCCAATGGTAACGGAGAATTGGGGAAAGGTTGAAAGGAACTAACCCAGGTTTGATCCACTCTGGAAATAAAATCGTAGTTGTGTGGGAAGTCTGTCAGTTGGGCCTTGACCCAATTGGTTTATCTGGTAGTCAGAAATACAGGCAGTCTGACTATCCTCTAGCATTAGTCGGAAAGCATTCTAAATTCGGGACAGACATTGTGATGATCCTTTAGGGAAAAGTCCACTTTGAAGCATTTCGGTGCGTTTCTACCGAGGCTGACCGGATCAGCCAATAGGATTTATCAAAAAAAAAATAGAAAAAAGAAATTACACATTACTATCTCATTGTCGGCAGTGCCAATTTATGTCAGAACATCCTTGAAGGAATGTAAATAGACTCAAGACCATAATTTTCAACTATACACGGTAAAACATTTCAAAAGTTTTTGAGTACTACACCTTATGATAAGTCTAGTTAATGTGAAATGATATATATAAAAAGTATGATAGTCTAAATTTAATGTGGGGTTACATGCTATGATCATAACTGTATGTATAATGCTTTTTCCTAACATTATGTACATTTTTAATTATTGGTTTATATATATTGAAAGAACTTGAAAACGGCGGAGATGTTTTGTAAAACTGATACTTTACTTGATTGAATAATTAGGTTTTTACAGACTCTTTTATATACACTTTTGGAACACTCTAAAATCCTATGACAAGTAAACTTTATCTTGATCGACAGCTGTGACTGATGAGTCACCAGAAGAGGATTCTAGAACGCTGAATTTGTTGTGGAGAGGAACCATTGTTGCCTTCTCCGTACATTCCTTACTCTGTTTCGACCGTTGCTTCTTTGTTTGTTTGTGTTGAATCAAACAGAGTGATTGGGCTTGGGCCTTGTCTTTGTGTGGATCTGGTGGTGGGCTCTCCTCTACATATATATATGTGCATATTGCAATAGTGGTTGAAAATTATAACCACGTAAAGAGGTGCATGTATGCACATAATAAACCATTATTAATGTAAGGATGTACTTCTGTGGGAAAAGAGAAAAGGTGTTCTTTTTGTAATATTCCCTCCATTTTATATTATTTGTCATTTTAGATAATTTCACACATATTAAGAAAACCATTTAATTTTTTATTTTATCCTTTATTAATATATTTTTTATTTGTTTTAAGTAATTAATAAGTTAAAAGTGAAGGATAAGACAATTTGATTGATAAGACAGAAAATTTGATTGATAAAATTGCATCGTAAACATAAAACGACAAATAAAATGAAACAAAAAATTTCCTCTAGAATGACAAGTAAAAAAACCGGATAGAATATAAAAGAAAATTACAATTAAGACAGAAAAAGAAACATAATTGCCATTAAAAGAGAGATTAAGGCCAGTAAAATAAAACATTAAAGAAGAAAGATTTTTTTTTTTTTTTTTTTCTGTTTTTTCTAAACCAATGAAGAAGGATTTGTAACTGCTATTTTAGTGATTAATCTAACCATAAACACTCTTTGATTTTAGTCAAGTCAAAGACATGGAAGAGAAATCCTTATGCATAATCTAGTACCACAAACACTCTTTGATTTTTTTCCTCGTTTTGACGAATCACTAAAATCGCAGTTACAAAGATGAAATAAAATATAAGTCTCAAGATGATATAGATATAGATATGATTTAATACCATAAACACTCTTTTATAAAGAACAAAAAGACTAACCATAATCTGTTTTATTTTATTATGATCGATGTATAGCGATGATTGAATCCACACTTTCTTTTATGGTTAGATTAAATCAAAATCAAACCAACAACAGCAAAATCTTTGGCCTCACCACTCATAAAATTACACATTACTACCAAAAAAAATCATCTGAAGACCATAATTTATCTTTTTAGAGCATCGTTGAAGGAAAGTAAATCAACTGAATACCGTAATTTTCAACATTTACGGTAATACAAAACTATTTCGATTTTTTTTTTTCAACCTTAACATTAAAATAAATTAAAAAGTGACTCCAAAGTTGGTTGCCCAAACTGGAGCAAAAGAGTTTACAAATGAAACTTCAGTAATTAATGTGAATTTGATATATATGTCTTGATAATTTGTCTTGATAATCCTTCTTTCTAACTTCGTAAGTTACAAAATTATATATATATAACTAAAATTTGTAGCCGCACACGCGCGGATTTTAATTTAAAATAGTTTCTATCAATAAAATTTTTTGAGTTCAAATACAATCATTCAAAATTTTCAGTATAAATCTATATAAATACTAAATTTACTTTACCAAGTGATATACAACATATATATTGTTGAAAATAATATTTATTTATTAATAAAAATCATTGAATAAATATAGTCATTTGAAGTTTAAAAGATAAATCTATATAAAAGCCATACTTATTTTACTAATCTATATATAACATATATTGTCTATTGTTGCAATAATATTTTTTGGCAAATCAACAATATATCACATGGTAACAAAAAATAATTTAAAAATCTAAGTGGAAGAATTAATAATCTTCTGACCTTTTACCCCTAGAAGATTTCAATCTATATTCATATCCAATGAAAACTTATTTTTAAAAGTTCTAATGTCGAATATCGATGGTTGACCTAATTATAGAGATTATTTAAACATATTGATATCCCACATTAAATGTACCAACTAATTCTGCTCATAGGCTAGTTCTGACTAAATATACAAAGTTTCATAAACATTTTTAGTGCTATGTCGCTACAATGGGCTATCCAAGTGCATCACCTACCATAATAGAATTTCCGACCAAGTCAAGCATGCTTAGATGGTGAAACAGTTAAACCCGACAATGAATATCCGTTCACTAATCCAAGTAATATATTTTTCTAAAACCTCATATGCTATTTTTAGATGTTAATTTTGTGATACAACCTTAGCTTCGTCTTCTCAAAAAAAATAGTATACTTTAAATATGTTGGTTCTTCAAATGTTTTGGGTTAAAAGCTTTTGATAAAATTAATGAAATCTCAAGCTTGTTTTATATTTTACTTTTTTTTTTCATATTATAGAATTGTTTCAGTTGATAATATGTCTTATGAGATATACGCCACAAATCACATGTCACTTTTTGTAACGGCTTATATATCATTTTCTCTATATTTTGTGACCATTGATTTTGTATTTTTAGATTGATTATTTTTTCAAGAGTATTTTTCATAGTTTTCCCAAAAAAACTGTGACCCTTGCAATGTCTTCATTATTGACCAAAACTTTTAAGTTGAGTTGAGTAATTAATTTTTTTTAAGTGAAATTTAATGATAAATCTTTGTAGTATATGTTTCTAATTAGAAACTAATGTTTCACTTCAATTTTATCTTTATGTTTAGAAATGTATAAGTACAATTACATAACTTTTTGTTTTTACTCTACCATGCATTAAAATCTTACTTCTATTTAAAAACTCATTAACCCATTCTAAATTTTGGAATATGATCATTTTTGATTAAAATTTGAATAATAAAATTATTACTAAAACAAATTCATAGTATTATTTTTACTTTTAGAAAATTTTCATTTATTTAACTTAATTCATTTATATAGTTATTATTTTATTATTGAATAAAACAATTTATATTATTGTTTTTACTATTTTTAAATTTAATTAATTTTACTTAATTTATTTTTTCTATTATTAATTATAAGTAATAAATATGCAATGAATATATATTTAACATAGTTTTTTAATAAATAAAAATATAGCATTGCTGATGTGGATGAAAGAAAATATTGAAAAGTTAACTCTTTATATATAGATACATCTGTTATTATTGGTTTATATAAAAATGGTAAAAAGAGGTGCATGTGTGCAGCATATATATACTCATGTGTGCCTTTGACTACAAAAGGGGACAAGAGTTCCTGACGTGAAATAAAAGAAAAAAGAATTTGTTATAAATATTTTTTTTGAGATATTCCTTTTCAAAAATACATTTTTTGAATATTTTTATTTTTATCATCTTTTCATAATTACAAGATGTTAAATTAAATTTTAGAACTTTTTTTAAGTTTGAGTTTTCTATTTTATATTTAAGGTATAGTTTTTAGGAGATAGAGTTTAGTATTTGAGGTTTAATGTTTAGAATTTAATTATTTTATATATTAAAAAAAATATTTTTAAAAATGCATACTATAAAAAAGTATTTTTGAAAAATAACATTAAAAAAATAAGTATTTTTAAAATTCTGAGAAAATCACAGTTAAGACACGAAGATAAATGTAACTGCCATAAAAAGAGAGCATACGGCCAGTAAAAGAAAACATTAAAGAAGAAGGATTTGTATTCAAAAGAATCGATTTAAGTGATTGGTCAAAAGGAGGAGAATATCAAATTGAAGACTTGGAATCGACAAGGTCAAATAAACATGAATAATATTAGTTAGTTTTTCTTCTTTTATAAAAATAGTGTTTATGGTTAGACTAAGTAATATCTAGATCAGCTTAAGAGTTATATTTTATGAATAGAAATCATAATTTAAAATCTATATTTGATACGAGAACCATTCTAGATTTGTTTAATTCACAGTAGTTAAACGTACGACATCTTGTGAGGATAAGACATAGTGGAATTGATTATATTAACTGTTCATGGACTAGATTAGCTTATTGATGTAACCGTCATTTGTTTCATAATGATAACCGTGATGGCTCCATGAACAGTAAAAAAGAAATAGTGAAATTGATTTGTTTATAGTGGACGTAAAATAACATCCCAATTAAAGAAGATAAAATCACGCTTTAGAAAATTACAATTTATGAGTTGTTTCTTTTTGTGAGTTGTGATGAACGAACACCATTTGAGAAGGGAAAAAGAATTGACGGTTTCATGTAATTCACAGTTACAGGCTTTAGTCATTTTTTTATTCCACAAATCAATTATATTAATATCATGTTTACAAAATACAGAAACATTCCTATACAACCATTGTACACAAATACATGAAATTGATACAATTTTAGTGAAAGAGTGGAAGTGACCCTGGTGTTATTTAGTTTTATAGGCAACATATAAAATCTGTTAAGTCCCCTTTCACATACTTTTTATTGGCTATCAGCTTGGTGCTTAACCTCCAAAATGTCATTGACATTACTTTAACTAAGAAAATTAGATATAATGTTATTGGAAATGATTCTAGATCGTGTTGCCTTCTTGAGATCGATATAATTGATAATTCCGGCAAAGATTCTCTATGATCATTTAGAAAAATCCATTGTCTTCTCATCCACGATTGTTTCCATAATGTATGACGTCTCCGTTGTCTCCTAAGACTACTTGAAAGTCCTTCATCTTCGTCTCCACCTAGTATAAGACCAAGAGGATTCTGGACACATTTGTGTTTTGACTTGTTTACACACGTGACTGTCTTTCTTTTACTCACATTGTCGACTTGAATCTCGATAAGGAGATTGTTGATGAGAGAACATAAGTTCTGTCTTCTGATCATTAAATTAGGTCGTATTCGTCTATTAGTACAAGTGCCCATACCATTTTTGTCAATTGATTCCACAGTGTATCTCTCGCTATCTTGAAAAACAGCTTGTGTTAAAACCACAAACTCAACAAGGAGACCATCCACAAAATCAAGATAAACCCGCTCATCCCCAGTTGGTGCAGAAAAGATCAGATTCAAGCCGGATAAAATGTGAAGTCCCATCATGATATGAATGAAATTCCAGATTCGATCCATAGGAAGACTAATTCCTTCAGCCA
This sequence comes from Camelina sativa, assembly GCF_000633955.1. NCBI lineage: Eukaryota > Viridiplantae > Streptophyta > Magnoliopsida > Brassicales > Brassicaceae > Camelina > Camelina sativa. Next base: position 238,348 of record NW_010921700.1, on the reverse strand, counting down.
CCGTGATTAAATTGTTGATTCCAGGATCAAAACCCCAAATGTAAATTCCATACCTATAGGTAGGGAGACACTCACTGATTGATAATCGGACATTCCACCGGAAAAGATTAACTCACCGGAAACAAACCTTCTACAAGGAAGGACATCACGATTCCACCGAACCGAAATTACAAAGAAGAAACAAATTTGGGTATGGCTTGAAACTGCATTGTTCGGATCGATTAGTGAAAACTGGTTGATTCGATGCTTTTCCCAATCCAACAATGGAGCCATGAACAACATCAAAGCCTGAATTGAAGCCACCAGACTTAGACTATGTAACACCATCGTTGCGAGGAGGCTAAAGACGTAAATTTAAAAACCACGATTTGCCATTATTGACTATCTAAAAACTTAACAAAAGAAAAAGATGGGAAGTCTAGAGGGTAGGGAGGGCCGCCCGATGCTGAAAAAACCAACGCCGGTCGGAAACGGTGAAGACTATACAGGCTTTAATCATATATTTTGTTTTGGTTTACTAAAATTTGGCTTATGGGCTGATATGTTTTAGGGAAATTGGCATAAATAACCTAAAAAAAATTATAATTCACTCAGTAACTACTCTAACCACTAAAAGATAATAAACTCTATATAAATTATACTTCCTCCGTTTCAAAATATAGGATGTTTTAACTAAAGTACGCAGATTAAGAAATTTTTACTTTTAAGAAGTTCAACCAATCAGAAACAATACTGCATCATATAAAATACTAAACTAATCTAAAAGTTGCATAGAAACTTGAAAACATCCTATATTATGAAACAAAAAATTTCTCTAAAACATCTTATATTTTGAAACGGAGGGAGTATTATATATCATTTTACACTTCTCTTAACCATTATCTTTACTTCCTTGCAACCACCACCCATACTCCCTATCACCACCATCACCACTCCCACCTCTTCATCACCATCACCACTCCCACCTCTTCATTACCATCACCTTTAGTGATGTGAGCACGGGATCGGACACGCGTCCAGGATCGCTCGAGCCGAACCCGGACACCTCTCGAACATCCACTCGCGGGACAACTCGGAGCAAGCATGCCTAAGATCATTCCCGGTGCAACCACTCTGACCAAGAGCTCATCCAGGACTTCAAGACACAAGATGAACCACTTCGTCCAAGCTTTCGTCCAAGAAGACCAAGAGATCGACTCGGCCAAGGCAACCATCGGCAAGACCGTCCGCACGGCCTTCGTCCTTACCCAAGGATGAGGGCGCCAAAGACATCAGGATCATGACTCATACTCTTTTTCCTTACTTTGGGTTTTTCCCATGAGGTTTACCAAAGAAGGTTTTAACGAGGCGACGAGTCCTGATGCACAACGCCGCTTTTAACCCAAGGATGCATGCAACACCGCGTTTAACATCAGTGACGTGGCTTCCGCACTCAGCCTTAGAATGCAGCCTTTCTTTTCTGTCATTTTCCTTTAAACTTTGGTTTTGAACTTTGTCTAGATCCTTCCCTTGTGAACGTTGGAATAGTGTGACGTGTGTGGCCTTGTTTAAACCACATAGAGGGCGACGTGTTCACCGTCTGTGGAGACACGTCAAGGGCAAACGTGTGCGAACCATAGCGAGTCCGTGTGTCCCGAGTTCCCTCTAAACCCTTACACTATTTAAGCTTCCAACGCCACTTGCTTAAATTCTTTAGACTTGAATGAAATCATAATTTTTCAAAGAGTGAATATTTGCTTCTTGTCTCAAATCTCTTTCTCGCAACATAGTCCAAGACTGGGCTTGAAAGAAACCCTAGAAGAACTGATCCGGGATCGCTCTTCTTCTAGCCGGCGTACGATGCTACCCATCACTCGTGTACACCACCGTTCGATCCATATGGTCTCTACCGCAACGCATTCATCCGATCGTTAGTTGTGTTCCCCTTCGATCCCATCTTTCTCTAGTGAACCGAGGTCAAGTTTCTTACTCGGTTCGCTAGCCACCGTTTGATTCCACCGTACCGTTCATCCACTACCGCGTTCCTCCGTCCGACCAACCGCTGCCTCGCAGCTATTCAACCAAAAACGCGTTATACTCGTTTGTTTGCCCTCAAATCGGGTTTCCATCGTCCATCCTCGTCCCATTTTCACCGTGTTTTTTTGGTCCGAGGAAAGTCACTGTTTTCCTGAGCGTCCCACGACTCCAACCTCCGTCCGTAACGCTTAGCCGCTCGGCGCTCACATCACTTAGGGTTCACAATAAACTAACCTTTAAGGTTTATATTTCCTCCAGCCACCACCACTGCTGACCACTGGCCGTCGCCACCTCCGGACACCGACCGCTGCCACCTCTGGCCACCGGCCGCCGCCACTAGCGGTCACCGGCCACCAATTTCGGCCACCCACTCTCCAGCCACCATTGCCACCAAACCATCAAAGCTAATTTTTCCTATCCCTCATATTATTCACTTAATTTTTTTAAATAGTATGCTACATTCTTAATTATATGTTTAAATTTGGCTAGTTGGCAAATTGACCCTATTTTTTATTGAACATTTTGTTTTTTTTCGTTTGGAATCTTAACCCGAAAATTTCATTAAAATCAGACCTTTGTAATTAGGAAAACAAAGAATTGGTTATTTTTTTGTTTTAATCTCAAAACCACCTCTGACAATTTTTTAAAACACTCTCAGACACAATTATAGAGAAGTCTCTCCCAACCGAGCTTTCCGGTAATGGTGAAGCTGTTTTTCGTCATGATCTCATCGTTTCAATTTCTTTTCGTTTTAGATCTGCTTCTCTTAGTTTGTCCTTTTGCAAATTTTTCCTCTTTTTTAATCCATCTTGAATTTTTTTGAACTCTGCCTCCAAACCAAACCACGTCCATCCTTTGCTCCTGTGAATCTTTCACCCACCGGAGATGCTCTTTGCTCAGCAAATCTCTTTACAAAACTTGGGCAGCCGACAAACTCTTTCCTCATTTTGGCTTTTGTTAAAAAAACTAGAATTTTACCTAGTGGGCATAGTTTCCAAAGTTGAACCAATTCATGACCACAGTCTGTTCGTGCTGATCTTTAACTCACTAGAGATCTCCCTGCACCGCAAATCTCTCCTTGTCAATCTCGGGCAGCCATCACACTCAACCCTTACCTTGGCAATCGTTTGTGAAACTAGCGTTTTCCCGACCTAGTTTCCAATGTTGAATCAAACCACGACCACTGTCTATTCCCGCCGATCTTTCAATCATCCGAAATGTTCCCTGCACTGCAAATCTCGGGCAGCCGTCATACCCAATCCTCTCCTTGGTATCCGCTTGAAAAACTAGGATTTTTCCCAGTGGACTTAGTTTCCAATGTCGGCCCACTCATTCCTAAATGGCCCAAGTCCATAAGCTTTTACCAAACTTATAAAACTATAAAACCCATGTCCATTATCTCACCGTCTATGTCATGCCAAAGCCAAGCTTTGTGTCGATCTCCTCCTTTCAATGGCCGAAGACTCCATGGGAGAAAGGTATCACCAATGGTGCTATGGTTATTGATGTCTCTCTATTTTACCCTTTCTTAGGCATCTTTTTAGTCATGTTATACATTGTTTAGAGTCTGTCCTTAGTGTTTTTAGGTCCCTTACTTTAGATATTTGCATTTAGGTTGTTTAGGGTGTTGCATTGCTGCATTGTTTCATTTTGGATAAAAACAAGTATTTTGGAGCTTGAAAATGGCAAGAATGAGGAGTGACAAGTTTTAGCTATTACCACATAGGAGAGGAGGAAAGGGGTAATAGAAGAGTAACCCGAGCCCTAACCCGAAGGTGTGATAATGCAGAAGAACAGCTCAAGGCTTCAACCTGAATTAGTGAAGCCGAGCATAAGAGGAACCATCCGATGCCCAACCCAAAGTGGAGCTCGACCCTAGCCTCGTGTAGGCGCCTCAGATGACAGCTGGTGCGACTAGGTCAAGCGGTTTCCATATATAGATGATAACTCTCTTATTTGCATGTTTTTAGCATCAATTTTTTTCTATATTTTGCATTGTTTATACTCTTAACTTAGCATTTTTAGGTCATTAATTGTAGGAATTCATTTTTAGGCCATTTAGGGTATTGCATTTTTGCATTTGCATATTTTGGATGAAAACCTGTGCTTAAGAGCCTAAAATGAGGAAAACAAGGACAAACCCGAGCATGTACCCGAAGGAGCCATCGAGCTGGAAGAACGAGTCCGAACCCCAACACGATCGAGGAGGATCCAAGAGCTGGAAGAACAACCAAAAGATATACCCAAGGAGTAACCTGACCTTATCCTCGTGTACCCATCGAGTAGACCCTCGGGCAGGACTGGGAAGCTAGGTCAAAGGGGTTTCCATATATAAATCACTCCTCTCCTTTCTCGAAAACGAGCACGCCAGACCCTCAAACCATAGAGCGAGAGCTTCTGTGAGAGAACTGAGCGACTCAAAACACTTTTCTCTTTTGTTTATATTTATTTTCATAACTCTTTATCATTTTCTTTAGATTTCTATCTTGTATTCTTACTTCTCTACTCTATCGTTTATTATAATGCAATTTTCGTTCATATATGTTGTTATGTTCCTTGCTATGATTTCCGAGTAGTGTAGTAAAGTTTCTAGGAATGGGATAGATGATTTTGTTTTCTTGATCGGTTAGGATGTCTTAGTTGATTGTATTTGTTTAATAGATTTCCTTCTAGATTGGTGTTTATAATGCTGTCAACAAACCGAGAGGGTGAGATTAGATCTAAGGTGTTTTACTACCAAGAGGTGTAGATGAGATGCTTGAATCAACCAATGCTAGAGGTTTACTCACTTAGCCTAAGAGATTAGATGAGTAAGGGGTTTACTGACAATAATGAATCAGATCTTAATGCCTGTTTGGTCATGTTTCTCCAACGAGAGTTGGGTAGGGGAGTGATCAAGGTTGATCATTTCTATCACGAAAGTGTTTTAACAAGATTTTAGAGATTCATTGTCAAGGAAATATTTGCTTGAGGCATGTAAGACATCTGTACTGGTCAGGAATGCTTAGGATTTGATTACCCCATCCTTAGAAGCTTTCATATCTTAATTGCTTGCATTTTTATTCATCACTCGATCTCGTACCCGATAAGGTACACGATAACCTGTAACGAGTAACCCCTCGAGTTGTTCATACTTCATTTGCTTACTCGATCACTCCACCCGATCCTGTACTCGAATGCTTGCATCGAGTGCTTAGGTCGAGTGGTTTCTTTGTTTATATTATTTTCTTTTTTTATTTTAGGATTGTTAGATAAAATCCCACTATTACTTGGCTTGGCTTGCATTGTTCTGATTGCATCCTTCCTGTTAGCATAAAAAACCATTTGGATTGATAACCCTTTGTACTACAACTACGTAGGGAATTGATACCCTGGTGAAAACTTGTTTATCAATTTGGCGCCGTTGCCATTTGGTTGAATTTATTTTGCTACATTTCGGATTTCAGCACTTGCTAGATCAAGTTCTTTTATTTATATTGGTTTGGAATCTAACTTGTTCGCTTTCGTTCTTGTTTGTTTTGAATCACAGGTATAACCCGAGCACCCACCCGACCCGTCACTCGATCACCTGGATTGGGTTGACCCTCGTGTACACACTCGGTCATGTACTTGTGCATGCAAATACGATCCAGAGGTAGCCACAACCTGAGTCCTTTCATAGATAACATTGACAGACCAAGGCTACTCAGACAACAACAAGTTCAACAACCGCAACCAGCAATCATTGAGGAGACAATGAACAATCAGAACGGTCCACCAGCTCCTCAAGCAAGGACCAACATAGGAACAGGAGATGCTCCATTTACTCATACTCAAAGGAATGGCATTGTGCCACCTGCTGTCCAGAACAACAATTTTGAGATCAAGAGTAGTCTCATCCTGATGATACAGAGTAACAAACTTCATGGACTGCCAGTGGAGGACCCATTGGATCATCTAGATGAATTTGATAGGCTCTATAGCCTCACCAAGATAAATGGAGTTAGTGAGGATGGATTCAAACTCTGGCTTTTCCCATTCTCTTTGGGAGACAAAGCACACATCTGGGAGAAATCACTCCCCAAGGAGTCCATCACCACTTGGAAGCGTGCAAGAAGGCATTTATGGCCAAATTCTTCTCCAACTCCAGAACCGCAAGGCTGAGAAATGATATTTCCGGCTTTGTTCAGAAGAACAATGAGACGTTTAGTGAAGCTTGGGAATGTTTCAAGGGATACCAACAGATGTCCTCATCATGGCTTCAGCAATGCTTCATTGCTGAGTACACTTTACAGAGGAATGGTCTCCAAGATACGGATGTTGCTGGACACCGCAAGCAATGTTAACTTTCTCAACAAGGATGTTGATGAAGGTTGGGAGCTAGTAGAAAACTTGGCTCAGTCTGATGGGAACTACAATGAGGAGTACGATCGCAATGTGCGATCTACTGGAGAGGAATATGCCATGTACAAGAGGGACATGAAAGCTCTCAATGACAAGCTCGATAAACTACTCAGCCAACAGCAGCATGTTCATGCAATATCAGAGAAAAATCAGTTTTAACTACATCAACAACCAATGAGGTTACAACAAAGGGTACAACAATTACACGCCGAATCCGAAGCTGTCCTACCGAAACCCGATACACAGAACGATACCCTAGTCTAGTTCCTCATAGCTGGATTTGCTATCCCTAATGCACACAGTCCTATCGACTCAGAAGACCAACACGATACACATTAATACAAGATTCGAC
>NW_010921700.1:227243-230681 GCF_000633955.1 Camelina sativa | reverse complement strand
AATCAAGCAAGTACAAGGGATGGTCATACTCAATCATGAGTGCAGCGCCATAATCCAGAGGACTGTTGCACCTAAGAAACTGAGTGACCCGAGATCGTTTACTTTAACTTGCTCGATCGGACCATTGATGTTCGGAAGATGTCTTTGCGATTTGGGGGCATCAGTCAGCCTGATGCCACTAACTGTAGCCAAACGTCTCGGATTCGAGAAATTCAAGCCTACCGACATCCAACTACTTCTGGGAGATCGAACTACGAGGTTGCCAAGCGGAGTTTTGGAAGATTTGCCGGTCAAAGTAGTGTCAGTAGACGTACCAACCGACTTCGTGGTTTTGGAAATGGATGTGGAGCCAAGGGATCCGCTTATATTAGGACGACCATTCTTAGCCACCGCATGAGCCAAGGGATCCGCTTATATTCAAACGTCCGAATTCCGCAAACAAAGCCCACTCTCGGTGATACCCATACCACTAACCCTACCTTATTTAAGGGTTTCGAACCCTTCTCCCTCAGCAGCACCGATAAGTCTCTCTACCCTAGATTTTTTTTTGTTTTTTCTACTTTCTATTCTCTCTCAAAAACTCGAGTGGTCTTTGATTTTTTTTGGCAACTAACCCTATTAATCTTGAAGTTTAGCCTTTTTCTTCTCAAGGATTCGACAATGGAACCACACACGAAAACCTACCAAAGGAAGGGAAGAAGATCAACCTCCGCCGCTGCTACAACTGGAGGTGATGCCGTCGAACCTCGAGAATCCCAAAGAAGAGGAAACGTTCTGCATTCCCAATCGCTGGCTGGACGTTTTGCTTCCCCAACCCGATGCTCAACCCGATCCGCCACCCGATCCGGTTCTCGAGCAACCGATCGTGTAGACCATCGAGTTCGCTCACCAAGTCCGATGGCGAGTGCTGTTCGCCGAACTCCTCGACGTAGGGACCTGTCTGCGTCCGAGAGAACTGTTACCGACCCTATGGATGTCGATTCTGATGCTGGTGGAGGAGAGCAAGGGGAGATCAAAACATCTCGGTCAAGGAGCAGAGCTGCGGTTGCAAGAGGAAAGAGGGCAGCTTCTAAGAAGGCTGAAAGGGTAGTNAGAGGATCAGATGGATGAAGAGGATGAACAAGTTTTTGGTGAGAAAGGTGAAGGATTTTACCGGTTCAGTGAAGACTATGGGAGTNCCAAGCCTCGCGGAGGCTGAAGCAGAAGGAGGTGGAGACTCCGCAAAAACTCTTCAAAGTTTTCTGGAAGATGAGCTTCGTTGGTACATGTTACCCTCACCGAGAGACGATAAAGCAGTTGGACATCGCTAGAGATGCCGAGTTCCTATTCGACATGTGCCACCTGGGCCATATGATGTGAGCTCACCTTGAAGCTTATGAGGAGGAGACGATCCACTTTCTCTCCACACTTCGGCTGCACTACTTTGAGGACCACCCGACCCTACTACCCGATGGGGGGATCGGATTCATCACCTTCTCCGTGAGAAACAAGGAGTACTGGCTCACTTTCAAGGAGATGGAGAAGCTCTATGGTTTCAAAGCTGGGAGTGGAGAAGGAATGGAGGTTAGCAAGGAGGAACCGAGGTCCCTATGGCTGACAATAGGAGACAAGCTCCCCTACAAGTTCACAAGCTCCAAACCCGCTCAAATAAGGAGCCCTGTCTTTAGGTATTTTCATAAGTCCCTCGCATGCACTCTTTTTGCTAGAAAGGAGACTGGGAATGTGAATGATCACAAGCTCCAGCTGTTGGACATTGCATTGTGTGGAGTTTTGGACAATTCTAGGGATGGTACACCGCTAATTGGAGATGTTGCGGATACTAGCATGGTCTTTTGTGCTGCTCGATCAGTTCCTCTACCTCAAGTCATGGAATATGAAGAGAAGAGAAAGAGGCGGAGAGATCTCCATTGGAGGACTAGTCACACCGATTTTAGTGGCTTGCGATGTGCCCTTAAAGGGAGGGGTACACGATCCGAGATGGCTGGACATCGACTACCTCGTGCTGACGAGATTTTTGGCCTATGAGAGGTCTAACAACATGATGCTATTCAAGTTCGTCCATCCAACCGCTAGAGCCGCTCAAATGATCCTACCCAATGTAGTGTGCACCAAGGTCCGGCTGGGAGACAACATCGACTTTGCACCGCCTTTGGAGGATCTGTACAATCCGGAGGAGGAATCCGAAGCTGAGCAGAGAGAGGAAACCGGGCAAATACAGGGAGATAGCTTGGAAGATTTTGACTTTGAGGAGTATGTTTGCTCTCAAAAGCAACCGGTTGGAGTGAGGGAAGCCCACAAGAGGATCAGATGGATGAAGAGGATGAACAAGTTTTTGGTGAGAAAGGTGAAGGATTTTACCGGTTCAGTGAAGACTATGGGAGTTCAGATCAAGGAGCTGCAAGACAAGGCAAGCTGTGCCTCAGCCCCTACCTCGGCATACGCACCAACATGGATGGGGAGAAGCGGACCGCTAGGAGGAACTCGAGGACTGCTACCTCCAGAACCTTACAGAGCATCATCCTAGGAGCCCCAAGCTGAGGAGAAAATCACACGACCTGAAGCATCGCGGAGAAGCCATTCAGACGCCTATCCGACGCTTAACCCGATGGGGTACATGATGCCTTATCCGATGCACCCATCAAGCAAGCAATCGGGTGACTACTCAGGACTCTTCCCTCCGCCTTACCAAATGCCATACACGATGCTGTATGAGATGCACCCTGTGAGTGGCTATACGAGTGATCATTCTGGACCTCTTCCACCATACCCGTCGTACTACCCGATGCCCTACCCGATGAGCTACGCGATGCCCCCCTCGATCAACCCATCAGATGCTGGTCCGAGTAAGTCGTTTGTGCATATCACCGAGTTCTCTGACGAGCAAACCCCGACACCTGCTGAAGCCGGAGACGACCGTGGCTACACGTTGGCGAGTATGGAGGCTGCTGCACCTCATTCTTCACCAACCCATAAGGTACCACTTTCATCCAATCTTTGTAAATAACATTGCATTTAGTTTTCTTTTATTTTGTGTGATTCTTGGATTCTTTTTCCAACTTTTATTTACACAGAGACAGTGTAATTTAAGTTTGGGAGAGCGTCCTAGAATATTCTTAACATTGTGTTTTATTTTTTTATTTTCTTATTTCAAATTTTTGCATGCTAGTTTTATTCATTTGAGTCTGCATCTATGTGCATTGGAAAAACCCAAAAAATTTGAAAAATTTACAAAATAATAATAATAAAAAAGAATGTTCATGTAGTTGCATTTACATATTAGGATTGAGTCTAGTTTGTTTTATATAGGATTGTTGCATATGTATCTTAGGGGACAATGATTAAAACTACCTTGTTTAAAATCAAACCTTAGGATTGAAGCTATAGCCCTTAATCACAGTTCATTGTTGCTAGATCAATCTTTGGAAAAAAATGAAAAAT
>NW_010921700.1:224498-225324 GCF_000633955.1 Camelina sativa | reverse complement strand
CTACCGAAACCCGATACACAGCACGATACCCCAGTCTAGTTCCTCATAGCTGGATTTGCTATCCCTAATGCACACAGTCCTATCGACTCATAAGACCAACACGATACACATTAATAACAGATTCGACGATCTCGCCTGCCGTCTATCAGCCAATATCCAAGAACTACACAACAAGTTTGATGCCTTGGGATCTCGAATTCAGGTGCTTACAGATAACTCGGCTTCCATCTCAAAAAGTCCTACAGAGTCTGCAAACGCGGTCGCCCTACGGAGTGGCCGACAATTACCACCTCGAACAGCACCACTGAACATCACTGAGGACAGCAATGATTTAGATGGGGAGGATATCCGTGAACCGACCACTTCTGCTGAACCACCAAGCCACTCTCAGAAAAACCCGACCAGACTACTCGGATAGATGATCGGGTTGACCCTCCAGCAGCCCCGCCTCCTGCAGACAAACCGGGAGGAGAGAAACAGAAAAAAATGAGATTTATTCCCCCACCTTACAAGCCACCTTTGCCATTCCCTGGATGATTTCGCAAGGAAGTTATGGAGAAGTACAAGGCATTGTTCGAGAAACAAATGCAAGAACTCGAACTTCGCATGCCACTAATGGACGCTTTCACCTTGATACCTCCTTACCAGAAATTTCTGAAGGATGCAGTGATGGAGCAAATCAAGCAAGTACAAGGGATGGTCATACTCAATCATGAGTGCAGCGCCATAATCCAGAGGACTGTTGCACCTAAGAAACTGAGTGACCCGAGATCGTTTACTTTAACTTGCTCGATCGGACCATTGATGTTCGGAAGATGTCTTTGCG
>NW_010921700.1:219006-220094 GCF_000633955.1 Camelina sativa | reverse complement strand
AATTCTTCTCCAACTCCAGAACCGCAAGGCTGAGAAATGACATTTCCGGCTTTGTTCAGAAGAACAATGAGACGTTTAGTGAAGCTTGGGAACGTTTCAAGGGATACCAACAGATGTCCTCATCATGGCTTCAGCAATGCTTCATTGCTGAGTACACTTTACAGAGGAATGGTCCCCAAGATACGGTTGTTGCTGGACACCGCAAGCAATGTTAACTTTCTCAACAAGGATGTTGATGAAGGTTGGGACCTAGTAGAAAACTTGGCTCAGTCTGATGGGAACTACAATGAGGAGTACGATCGCAATGTGTGATCTACTGGAGAGGAAGATGCCATGTACAAGAGGGACATGAAAGCTCTCAATGACAAGCTCGATAAACTACTTAGCCAACAGCAGCATGTTCATGCAATATCAGAGAAAAATTAGNTTATGGAGAAGTACAAGGCATTGTTCGAGAAACAAATGCAAGAACTCGAACTTCGCATGCCACTAATGGACGCTTTCACCTTGATACCTCCTTACCAGAAATTTCTGAAGGATGCAGTGATGGAGCAAATCAAGCAAGTACAAGGGATGGTCATACTCAATCATGAGTGCAGCGCCATAATCCAGAGGACTGTTGCACCTAAGAAACTGAGTGACCCGAGATCGTTTACTTTAACTTGCTCGATCGGACCATTGATGTTCGGAAGATGTCTTTGCGATTTGGGGGCATCAGTCAGCCTGATGCCACTAACTGTAGCCAAACGTCTCGGATTCGAGAAATTCAAGCCTACCGACATCCAACTACTTCTGGGAGATCGAACTACGAGGTTGCCAAGCGGAGTTTTGGAAGATTTGCCGGTCAAAGTAGTGTCAGTAGACGTACCAACCGACTTCGTGGTTTTGGAAATGGATGTGGAGCCAAGGGATCCGCTTATATTAGGACGACCATTCTTAGCCACCGCATGAGCCAAGGGATCCGCTTATATTCAAACGTCCGAATTCCGCAAACAAAGCCCACTCTCGGTGATACCCATACCACTAACCCTACCTTATTTAAGGGTTTCGAACCCTTCTCCCTCAGCAGCACCGATAAGTCTCTCTAC
>NW_010921700.1:211407-212966 GCF_000633955.1 Camelina sativa | reverse complement strand
AATCAAGCAAGTACAAGGGATGGTCATACTCAATCATGAGTGCAGCGCCATAATCCAGAGGACTGTTGCACCTAAGAAACTGAGTGACCCGAGATCGTTTACTTTAACTTGCTCGATCGGACCATTGATGTTCGGAAGATGTCTTTGCGATTTGGGGGCATCAGTCAGCCTGATGCCACTAACTGTAGCCAAACGTCTCGGATTCGAGAAATTCAAGCCTACCGACATCCAACTACTTCTGGGAGATCGAACTACGAGGTTGCCAAGCGGAGTTTTGGAAGATTTGCCGGTCAAAGTAGTGTCAGTAGACGTACCAACCGACTTCGTGGTTTTGGAAATGGATGTGGAGCCAAGGGATCCGCTTATATTAGGACGACCATTCTTAGCCACCGCATGAGCCAAGGGATCCGCTTATATTCAAACGTCCGAATTCCGCAAACAAAGCCCACTCTCGGTGATACCCATACCACTAACCCTACCTTATTTAAGGGTTTCGAACCCTTCTCCCTCAGCAGCACCGATAAGTCTTTCTACTTTCTATTCTCTCTCAAAAACTCGAGTGATCTTTGATTTTTTTTGGCAACTAAACCTATTAATCTTGAAGTTTAGCCTTTTTCTTCTCAAGGATTCGACAATGGAACCACACACGAAAACCTACCAAAGGAAGGGAAGAAGATCAACCTCCGCTGCTGCTACAACCGGAGGTGATGCCGTCAAACCTCGAGAATCCCAAAGAAGAGGAAATGTTCCGCATTCCCAACCGCTGGCTGGACGTTTTGCTTCCCCAACCCGATGCTCAACCCGATCCGCCACCCGATCCGGTTCTCGAGCAACCGATCGTGTAGACCATCGAGTTCGCTCACCAAGTCCGATGGCGAGTGCTGTTCGCCGAACTCCTCGACATAGGGACCTGTCTGCGTCCGAGAGAACTATTACCGACCCTATGGAGGTCGATTCTGATGCTGGTGGAGGAGAGCAAGGGGAGATCCAAACATCTTGGTCAAGGAGCAGAGCTGCGGTTGCAAGAGGAAAGAGGCCAGCTTCTGAGAAGGCTGAGAGGGTAGTTGAGAGAGCAGCTGAGGAAGTGGATTGAGACACAGAGGAGGAGAACCATGAGCGAGAGAAGGAGCAGAGAGAAAGAACACGCCAAGCCTCGCGGAGGCTGAAGCAGAAGGAGGTGGAGACTCCGTAAAAACTCTTCAAAGTTTTCTGGAAGATGAGCTTCGTTAATACATGTTACCCTCACCGAGAGACGATAAAGCAGTTGGGCATCGCTCGAGATGTCGAGTTCCTATTCGACATGTGCCACCTGGGCCATATGATGTGAGCTCACCTTGAAGCTTATGAGGAGGAGACGATCCACTTTCTCTCCACACTTCGGCTGCACTACTTTGAGGACCACCCGACCCTACTACCCGATGGGGGGATCGGATTCATCACCTTCTCCGTGAGAAACAAGGAGTACTGGCTCACTTTCAAGGAGATGGAGAAGCTCTATGGTTTCAAAGCTGGGAGTGGAGAAGGAATGGAGGTTAGCAAGGAGGAACCGAGGTCCCTAT
>NW_010921700.1:202655-207258 GCF_000633955.1 Camelina sativa | reverse complement strand
AATCAAGCAAGTACAAGGGATGGTCATACTCAATCATGAGTGCAGCGCCATAATCCAGAGGACTGTTGCACCTAAGAAACTGAGTGACCCGAGATCGTTTACTTTAACTTGCTCGATCGGACCATTGATGTTCGGAAGATGTCTTTGCGATTTGGGGGCATCAGTCAGCCTGATGCCACTAACTGTAGCCAAACGTCTCGGATTCGAGAAATTCAAGCCTACCGACATCCAACTACTTCTGGGAGATCGAACTACGAGGTTGCCAAGCGGAGTTTTGGAAGATTTGCCGGTCAAAGTAGTGTCAGTAGACGTACCAACCGACTTCGTGGTTTTGGAAATGGATGTGGAGCCAAGGGATCCGCTTATATTAGGACGACCATTCTTAGCCACCGCATGAGCCAAGGGATCCGCTTATATTCAAACGTCCGAATTCCGCAAACAAAGCCCACTCTCGGTGATACCCATACCACTAACCCTACCTTATTTAAGGGTTTCGAACCCTTCTCCCTCAGCAGCACCGATAAGTCTTTCTACTTTCTATTCTCTCTCAAAAACTCGAGTGATCTTTGATTTTTTTTGGCAACTAAACCTATTAATCTTGAAGTTTAGCCTTTTTCTTCTCAAGGATTCGACAATGGAACCACACACGAAAACCTACCAAAGGAAGGGAAGAAGATCAACCTCCGCTGCTGCTACAACCGGAGGTGATGCCGTCAAACCTCGAGAATCCCAAAGAAGAGGAAATGTTCCGCATTCCCAACCGCTGGCTGGACGTTTTGCTTCCCCAACCCGATGCTCAACCCGATCCGCCACCCGATCCGGTTCTCGAGCAACCGATCGTGTAGACCATCGAGTTCGCTCACCAAGTCCGATGGCGAGTGCTGTTCGCCGAACTCCTCGACATAGGGACCTGTCTGCGTCCGAGAGAACTATTACCGACCCTATGGAGGTCGATTCTGATGCTGGTGGAGGAGAGCAAGGGGAGATCCAAACATCTTGGTCAAGGAGCAGAGCTGCGGTTGCAAGAGGAAAGAGGCCAGCTTCTGAGAAGGCTGAGAGGGTAGTTGAGAGAGCAGCTGAGGAAGTGGATTGAGACACAGAGGAGGAGAACCATGAGCGAGAGAAGGAGCAGAGAGAAAGAACACGCCAAGCCTCGCGGAGGCTGAAGCAGAAGGAGGTGGAGACTCCGTAAAAACTCTTCAAAGTTTTCTGGAAGATGAGCTTCGTTAATACATGTTACCCTCACCGAGAGACGATAAAGCAGTTGGGCATCGCTCGAGATGTNGGGAAGAAGATCAACCTCCGCTGCTGCTACAACCGGAGGTGATGCCGTCAAACCTCGAGAATCCCAAAGAAGAGGAAATGTTCCGCATTCCCAACCGCTGGCTGGACGTTTTGCTTCCCCAACCCGATGCTCAACCCGATCCGCCACCCGATCCGGTTCTCGAGCAACCGATCGTGTAGACCATCGAGTTCGCTCACCAAGTCCGATGGCGAGTGCTGTTCGCCGAACTCCTCGACGTAGGGACCTGTCTGCGTCCGAGAGAACTGTTACCGACCCTATGGATGTCGATTCTGATGCTGGTGGAGGAGAGCAAGGGGAGATCAAAACATCTCGGTCAAGGAGCAGAGCTGCGGTTGCAAGAGGAAAGAGGGCAGCTTCTAAGAAGGCTGAAAGGGTAGTTGAGAGAGCAGCTGAGGAAGAGGATCGAGACACAGAGGAGGAGAACCATGAGCGAGAGAAGGAGCAGAGAGAAAGAACACGCCAAGCCTCGCGGAGGCTGAAGCAGAAGGAGGTGGAGACTCCGCAAAAACTCTTCAAAGTTTTCTGGAAGATGAGCTTCGTTGGTACATGTTACCCTCACCGAGAGACGATAAAGCAGTTGGACATCGCTAGAGATGCCGAGTTCCTATTCGACATGTGCCACCTGGGCCATATGATGTGAGCTCACCTTGAAGCTTATGAGGAGGAGACGATCCACTTTCTCTCCACACTTCGGCTGCACTACTTTGAGGACCACCCGACCCTACTACCCGATGGGGGGATCGGATTCATCACCTTCTCCGTGAGAAACAAGGAGTACTGGCTCACTTTCAAGGAGATGGAGAAGCTCTATGGTTTCAAAGCTGGGAGTGGAGAAGGAATGGAGGTTAGCAAGGAGGAACCGAGGTCCCTATCGCTGACAATAGGACACAAGCTCCCCTACAAGTTCACAAGCTCCAAATCCGCTCAAATAAGGAGCCCTGTCTTGAGGTATTTTCACAAGTCTCTCGCATGCACTCTTTTTGCTAGAAAGGAGACTGGGAATGTGAATGATCACAAGCTCCAGCTGTTGGACATTGCATTGTGTGGAGTTTTGGACAATTCTAGGGATGGTACACCGCTAATTGGAGATGTTGCGGATACTAGCATGGTCTTTTGTGCTGCTCGATCAGTTCCTCTACCTCAAGTCATGGAATATGAAGAGAAGAGAAAGAGGCGGAGAGATCTCCATTGGAGGACTAGTCACACCGATTTTAGTGGCTTGCGATGTTCCCTTAAAGGGAGGGGTACACGACCCGAGATGGCTGGACATCGACTACCTCGTGCTGACGAGATTTTTGGCCTATGAGAGGTCTAACGATATGATGCTATTCAAGTTCGTCCATCCAACCGCCGGAGCCGCTCAAATGACCCTACCCAATGTAGTGTGCACCAAGGTCCGGCTGGGAGACAACATCGACTTTGCACCGCCTTTGGAGGAGCTGTACAATCCGGAGGAGGAATCCGAAGCTGAGAGAGAGAGGAAACCGGGCAAAGACAGTGAGATAGCTCGGAAGATTTTGACTTTGAGGAGTATGTTTGCTCTCAAAAGCAACCGGTTGGAGTGAGGGAAGCCCACAAGTGGATCAGATGGATGAAGAGGATGAACAAGTTTTTGGTGAGAAAGGTGAACGATTTTACCGGTTCGGTGAAGACTATGGGAGGTCAGATCAAGGAGCTGCAAGACAAGGCAAGCTGTGCCTCAGCCCCTACCTCGGCATACGCACCAACATGGATGGGGAGAAGCGGACCACTAGGAGGAACTCGAGGACTGCTACCTCCAGAACCTTACAGAGCATCATCCTTGGAGCCCCAAGCTGAGGAGAAAATCACACGACCTGAAGCATCGCGGAGAAGCCATTCAGACGCCTATCCGACGCCTAACCCGATGGGGTACATGATGCCTTATCCGATGCACCGATCAAGCAAGCAATCGGGTGACTACTCAGGACTCTTCCCTCCGCCTTACTAAATGCCATACACGATGCTGTATGAGATGCACCCTGCGAGTGGCTATACGAGTGATCATTCTGGACCTCTTCCACCATACCCGTCATACTACCCAATGCCCTACCCGATGAGCTACACGATGCCCCCCTCGATCAACCCCTTAGATGCTGGTCCGAGTAAGTCGTCTGTACATATCACCGAGTTCTCTGACGAGCAAACCCCGACACCTGCTGAAGCCGGAGACGACCGTGGCTACACATTGGCGGGTATGGAGGCTGCTGCAACCTCCTTCTTCACCAACCCATAAGGTACCACTTTCATCCAATCTTTGTAAATAACATTGCATTTAGTTTTCTTTTATTTTGTGTGATTCTTGGATTCTTTTTCCAACTTTTATTTACACAGAGACTGTGTAATTTAAGTTTGGGGGAGCGTCCTAGAATATTCTTAACATTGTGTTTTATTTTTTTATTTTCTTATTTCAAATTTTTGCATGCTAGTTTTATTCATTTGAGTCTGCATCTATGTGCATTGGAAAAACCCAAAAAATTTGAAAAATTTACAAAATAATAATAATAAAAAAGAATGTTCATGTAGTTGCATTTACATATTAGGATTGAGTCTAGTTTGTTTTATATAGGATTGTTGCATATGTATCTTAGGGGACAATGATTAAAACTACCTTGTTTAAAATCAAACCTTAGGATTGAAGCTATAGCCCTTAATCACAGTTCATTGTTGCTAGATCAATCTTTGGAAAAAAATGAAAAATATTTGCTTAGAACCTTGTATCTTTTGAATACTTCCTCCACTTGCTTGAACATTGGAACATCTCTATATTATTGGATTTCATTTGAACTTTAATTGTCTTGCTTATGGAACTTGAATACTTGCTCATGGTAACTCTAAATTCGGGTTAGCACTCCATTTTTACCAATCTTTTTCGTTTAACCCGATTCATTTTTCCTACCCATGAACCCAAACCTTTCTTTCAAAATTTGTTGTGAATTGTTGAGTGAGGCCTTTTCATTGTGCTATAGGTTGTGAAACCTTCAGAGTATTGAGAACGACAAAGAACTGGCTCTTGATTTAGCTAAGTTAGAATTTGAACTAGCTAACAGAATCGGTTTTGAAAGATAGGTGGTTAGCATGTTTATTTGGGGTTGGGTTGTGGAATAAAAAAAAAGAGAAGTCCTTAAGGTTAGAATCAATTAGCTCTAAGTCTCTAAGTAAAAAAAAAAAAGAGAAAAGATCTTGATATAGTCTCCTAGAAAGAAAGAAAAAAAAAATATATATATATATATACATATTAGGAGTTTAGCAAAGAAAGAAAAAAAAAAAAAAAGAGAG
>NW_010921700.1:182404-202328 GCF_000633955.1 Camelina sativa | reverse complement strand
AAAAAAAAAAAAAAAAAGATCCTGATATAGTCTCCTAGAAAGAAAATATATATATATATATATATATATATATTAGGAGTTTAGCAAAGAAAGAAAAGAAAAAAAAAAGAGAGCTAGAAGTTTAAAGTTTAAACATTAGGGAGTAAAAAAAAAAAAGTTAAAAATCAAGGATGTTGGTAGTTTAATTCTAGGGGGTTTGGTAAAAAAAAAAAAAAAAGGTGAATGAGGAAAGGGTAGATCATCAAGAATTAAGTTTTGTATGCCCAAATTGTTCTCAGTCTTAGACAGTTTTCACAACTGTCTAGCATTCCTTTTTTTCAGAGAAAACCACCCAAAAAATTTGTTTGAAACCACCTTACTAAAAAGCCTCATCCTTGAAACCGATTGAGCTTGATGCACCTTCCATTTGCAAGAATTCGCCAAACACTTTATTGAATGTGAAAGAGATGTTCTTTACTTTTAGTTGGAGGTTGAACTAGATCGATGCATGGTAATAAGTATAGAAAAATATTTGTAAGTATGTTGATTGATCTTAGCACCATTAAACTATCTTTAAGGACTATAGCTTGAACCCTTTGCTTAGCATATAAAGGTTATGAGTCTCCGTTTTTAAGCCGCACCCTCCTACTTCCTTGCTAGAGAACTAGCAAGATTTAAGTTTGGGGGTCTGATAACTCTCTAATTTGCATGTTTTTAGCATCCTTTTTTGTCCATATTTTGCATTGTTCATACCCTTAACTTAGCATTTTTAGGTCATTAATTGTAGAAATTCACTTTTAGAATATTAAGGGTATTGCATTTTTGCATTTGCATATTTTGGATGACAGATGCTTAAGAGCCTAAAATGAGGAAAAACAAGGACAAACCCGAGCATGTACCCGAAGGAGCCATCGAGCTGGAAGAACGAGTCTGAACCCANTGCCCAAATTGTTCTCAGTCTTAGACAGTTTTCACAACTGTCTAGCATTCCTTTTTTTCNAGATTCATTGTCTAGGAAATATTTGCTTGAGGCATGTAAGACATATGTATTGGTCAGGAATGCTTAANCACGATCGAGGAGGATCCAAGAGCTGGAAGAACAACCCGAAGATATACCTGAGGAATAACCCGACCTTATCCTCGTGTACCCCATCGAGTAAACCTTCGGGCAGGACTGGGAAGCTAGGTCAAAGGGGTTTCTATATATAAACCCCTCCTCTCCTTCCTCGCAAACGAGCACGCCGCAGGNGAGAAAACCACCCAAAAAATTTGTTTGAAACCACCTTACTAAAAAGCCTCATCCTTGAAACCGATTGAGCTTGATGCACCTTCCATTTGCAAGAATTCGCCAAACACTTTATTGAATGTGAAAGAGATGTTCTTTACTTTTAGTTGGAGGTTGAACTAGATCGATGCATGGTAATAAGTATAGAAAAATATTTGTAAGTATGTTGATTGATCTTAGCACCATTAAACTATCTTTAAGGACTATAGCTTGAACCCTTTGCTTAGCATATAAAGGTTATGAGTCTCCGTTTTTAAGNTCACTCGATCCCTTACCCGATCAGGTACACGATAACCTGTATCGAGTAATCTCTCGAGTTGTTCATACTTCATTTGCTTACTCGATCACTCCACCTGATCATGTACTCGAATGATTGCATCGAGTGCTTAGGTAGAGTGGTTTCTTTGTTTATATTCTTTTCTTTTATTATTTTAGAATTGTTAGATAAAACCCTNTTGCATTGTTCATACCCTTAACTTAGCATTTTTAGGTCATTAATTGTAGAAATTCACTTTTAGAATATTAAGGGTATTGCATTTTTGCATTTGCATATTTTGGATGACAGANAAAGAGAGCTAGAAGTTTAAAGTTTAAACATTAGGGAGTAAAAAAAAAAGAGTTAAAAATTAAGGATGTTGGTAGTTTAATTCTAGGGGGTTTGGTAAAAAAAAAAAGGGTGAATGAGGAAAGGGTAGATCATCAAGAATTAAGTTTTGTATGCCCAAATTGTTCTCAGTCTTAGACAGTTTTCACAACTGTCTAGCATTGTTCTGATTGAATCCTTCCTGTTAGCATAAAAAATCATTTGGATTGATAACCCTTTGTACTACAACTGCATAGGGAATTGATACCCTGGTGAAAACTTGTTTACCAATTTGACGCCGTTGCCATTTGGTTGAATTTATTTTGCTACATTTCGGATTTCAGAACTTGCTAGATCAAGTTCTTTTATTTATATTGGTTCGGAATCTGACTTGTTCGCTTTCGTTCTTGTTTGTTTTGAATCTCAGGTATAACCCGAGCACCCACCCGACCCGTCACTCGATCACCTGGATCGGGTTGACCCTCGTGTACACACTCGGTCATGTACTTGTGCATGCAAACACGATCCAGAGGTAGCCACAACCTGAGTCCTTTCATAGATAACATCGACAGACCAAGGCTACTCAGACAACAACAAGTTCAACAGCCGCAACCAGCAATCATTGAGGAGACAATGAACAATCAGAACGGTCTACCAGCTCCTCAAGCAAGGACCAACATAGGAACAGGAGATGCTCCATCTACTCATACTCAAAGGAATGGCATTGTGCCACCTGCTGTCTAGAACAACAATTTTGAGATCAAGAGTAGTCTCATCCTGATGATACAAAGTAACAAGTTTCATGGACTGCCAGTGGAGGACCCATTGGATCATCTGGATGAATTTGATAGGCTCTGTAGCCTCACCAAGATAAATGGAGTTAGTGAGGATGGATTCAAACTCCGGCTTTTCCCATTCTCTTTGGGAGACAAAGCACACATCTGGGAGAAATCACTCCCCAAGGAGTCCATCACCACNTCGAGGAGGATCCAAGAGCTGGAAGAACAACCCGAAGATATACCTGAGGAATAACCCGACCTTATCCTCGTGTACCCCATCGAGTAAACCTTCGGGCAGGACTGGGAAGCTAGGTCAAAGGGGTTTCTATATATAAACCCCTCCTCTCCTTCCTCGCAAACGAGCACGCCGCAGGCCCTCAAACCAGAGAGCGAGAGCTTCTATGAGAGAACTGAGCGACTCAAAACACTTTTCTCTTTTGTTTATATATATTTTCATAACTCTTTATCATTTTCTTTAGATTTCTATCTTGTATTCTTACTTCTCTACTCTACCGTTTATTATAATGCAATTTTCGTTCATATATGCTGTTATGTTCCTTGCTATGATTTCCGAGTAGTGTAGTAAAGTTTCTAGGGATGGGATAGATTATTTTGTGTTCTTGATTGGTTAGGATGTCTTAGTTGATTGTATTTGTTTAATAGATTTCCTTCTAGATTGGTGTTCTTAATGCTGTCAACAAACCGAGAGGGTGAGATTAGATCTAAGGTGTTTTACCACCGAGAGGTGTAGATGAGATGCTTGAATCAACCAATGCTAGAGGTTTACTCACTTAGCCTAAGAGATTAGATGAGTAAGGGGTTTACTGATAATAATGAATCGGATCTTAATGCCTGCTTGGTCATGTTTCTCCAACGAGAGTTGGGTAGGGGAGTGATCAAGGTTGATTGTTTCTATCACGAGAGTGTTTTAACAAGATTTTAGAGATTCATTGTCTAGGAAATATTTGCTTGAGGCATGTAAGACATATGTATTGGTCAGGAATGCTTAAGATTCGATTACCCCATCCTTAGAAGCTTTCATATCTTAATTGCTTGCATTTTCATTCATCACTCGATCCCTTACCCGATCAGGTACACGATAACCTGTATCGAGTAATCTCTCGAGTTGTTCATACTTCATTTGCTTACTCGATCACTCCACCTGATCATGTACTCGAATGATTGCATCGAGTGCTTAGGTAGAGTGGTTTCTTTGTTTATATTCTTTTCTTTTATTATTTTAGAATTGTTAGATAAAACCCTACTATTACTTGGCTTGACTTGCATTGTTCTGATTGCATCCTTCCTGCTAGCATAAACAACCATTTGGATTGATAACCCTTTGTACTCAACTGCATAGGGAATTGATACCCTGGTGAAAATCTGTTTATCAATAGACCTGGTGAAATCTGTTTATCCATTTTCGAGAACATATATGGAGAGTGAGCGAGAGCCACCATACACAACCAGAGAGACAATTTTACATTTCAAAAAGCTTTGTTACGATTTCTTAATTTCTGTTTTACATTTCTTCTACGTTTGATTTTGTATTACATTTGCTTCTTTTCAATACATCGATTACTTTCATTTCCAACATTTTTGTTATGCAATTCTTATTCGTTTCTGAGTTTATGTCGATTGTCATGAGATCTGAGTAGTGAACTAAAGTTTCTAAGGATGGGATAGGCTAGTAGGTGTTCTTAATCGATTAGGATGCTTTAGATTGATTGTTTTATGAAATTTCCCTTCTGAATGGGGAGAATGTCCAGATTGAAGATGTCAACTACATCAAAAATCAAGGAGGATACAACAAAGAATATAACCAGCTCAAACCAAACTCCAATCCTCGTACAAAAACCCCAATGTTGCAAATCCTCAAGATCAGATCTACCTTTCAGCAACTCAGCACAACCAAGCTACACAAATGCCTTTTGTCCAATACAACCAAGGCTATTCTCCAAAACAGCAATACTCTGGAGGTTATCAATAGCCTATGGCTCCACCTAGATTCCAGCCACAACAAGGACAACACAACCAACCTCGTGAGCTTGACTTGATAGGATTACTTCAACAAATCATCCAGGGACAAGCCAACATTGCAATGGATACGGCCAAACGGGTTGCAGAAATGAATATCAAAATCAAAATCGACTCCCAGTACAATGACCTCAATGTTAGGTACGACACATTGAACACAAAGTAGAGGTATCTAGAAGGACAAGGTGCCGCTCCAACTGCCCCAAAGCCTAGTCAGCTACCAGGAAAAGCAGTTCAGAACCCAAAGGATTATGCAACCGCACATACCATCTGTGTCCAGACTGTACATCCACACATCACTGTGGAAAATGAGATTCAAGATGGGAAGGATCATAATGAGCTCCAGGAGAAACACCTCAACTCACCCGATGAGTCATCCAAACAGACATTCGATCAGCTGGATCGAGTAGACCCCCAAGTATGTCTTCGTGCGACCAGTCCAGAATAGGAGGAGTTCAAGAACCATCGTGTGGATACTCGGGTAACAACACCATCTCCACTTCTTGCAACCTAGAAAGGGGAATTGGAAGCGAGATACAAAGATACTTTTGATCTCCAGTTCGAAGAGCTTGCATATCGCATGTCATCGCTGAAAATCTCTGCACCTAAACTCTTACCTCCACATGTCCTTAGGGAAGAGATCAACCGACAAACCATTCAATGGAAAGAAACAGCAAGGGAAGCCATTAAAGGAATTAGAAATGCGATTTTGATAAGTGGCGTATGCTCAGAAGCATAGATGAAAGTCGAAAAGAAGTTTGAGGATCCTGGTTCCTTCACACTACCTTGTTCACTTGGTTTTCAAATCTTCACCAACAATTTGTGCGATATAGGAGCTTCGGTCAGTGTTATGCCTCTCTCTATAGCTAAGAAACTAGGATTCAATGATTTCAAGCCCTTCAGTTTTTACTTGATCCTCGCTGACGGAATCGTTAGGAATCCCCATGTTCTTCTTGAGAACTTGCCTATTAGGGTTGGAAAAGTGGAGATCCCTACTGACTTTGTGGTTCTAGAAACGGATGAGGAGTCTGAAGATCCATTGATCCATGGAAGACCATTTTGACCAACAGTTGGTGTTGTGATCGATGTCAAGAGAGGACAAATCAACATTGAGCTTGGAGAAAACTTCAAGATGAAGTCTGATATCAATGAAGAAGTAAAGAAGCCAACTATCAATGGCCAGGACTTCTCCGTTCAAGTATTTTCAGGTGATACCAAGCAGTTTCAGAAATATATGATGGTATGCTCAAGGGATTTGTTAAAGAAAAGAGAGAGGAATGTTGCATTTGCTGATAAACTATGAGATAGGGGTGAAACAGCATCTGAGCAAGCTGAATGCACTAGAGCGGTCCTCAATGCCTCTCTATCACCAACCAAATGCTTAAAAAGCATGAACAGTCAAGCTTAGTGACTTTAAACAAGCTCACTTGGGAGAAAGTCTCAAAGGTATCTTTTAATTTTTGTTTTTGTTTAAACTTTTTGTGATTTCATCTCTTTTATTTGTTATTTTTGATTTTTAGGATAACAAAAACAAAACAAAAAATAAAACAAAAAAAGCAACACGAGGTGGAATCCGAGGGTGTACTCGACGCGCATGATCGTGTGCTTACTCGGGTGGGTTTGAAATCCAAATTTTCAAACCCTTATCCCATGCTCGAGGGAAGCCCTAGCCACCTTCACTTCTATTTAAGGGAAACCCAAGCATACCCTCTCCAATAACTTGAATTTGCTAAGTTTCCTTCCCGTTCCACCGTTTTTTCCTTATTCTCCAAAAATCTCTTTCGCAAACTCGAGTTTTGTTTTTTTGGGCACTAACCCTATTAATTCCAAGCTTTAGTTCTTTCATATCAGTTTCAAGGATTTTCCATGGCTCCCAAGATCAGAACCTACAAGAAGAAGGGCTCTGCCTTTGGCTCAGCTACGCCTCAAACTGGAGAAGATAGAAGCCCTGCTCAAGAAATTGAAGAACAAGGAGCCCCTACGCATTCTTTGCCATCCGGTGCACGACTCCAGTCACCGACCCATCACATGGAACCCTACTCGAGCATCCCTTCGGATAGCAGGTCCGGTAGAATCACTAAATCCAGGTGAATATGCGGTTTGTCGAACACCAAGGCGTAAGTAGCTGTTCACGTCAGAGAGAACAATCACTGATCCTATAGAGGTCGATTCAGATGCAGGAAAAGGGAGGGACGACGAGGACCGATCCACCTATTCACGCAACAGAGGAGTGATTTCGAAAGAAAAAGGCCTGCTTCTAAAAAGGCTAAAGAGGTAGCTGAGAGGGTGGTGGAACAAGAGAATGAGCATACTGATGGGGAGAGCACAAAGAAGGACGAAAAGCAGCTTGAGAGGACCAGAATGGCTTCAAGGAGGTCAAAGAGAAAGGAAGAAGGGTGTCCAGCAAAATTTCTCAAGATACTCTCCAAGATGAGCTTTGTAGGAACTCGTTATCCCCACCACGAAACGATGAAGAAGTTGGGGATCGCCAGAATTGTTGAGTTCTTCTTTGATATGTGCTACCTAAGCAAGCTTATGATGACCAACTTGGAGGTTTACGGAGAGAAGACGGTACATTTATTTGCCACGCTGAAACTGAACTATTTTGAGGACCACCCGAGGCTCAAAACCGATGGTGAGATCAGAATCATTACATTCTCAGTGAGAGGCAGGGGGTACCGGCTCACTTTCAAGGAGATGGAAGTATTGTCCTGATGATGTTCGTTTGGATTTGTTAGGGGATGTAAATGGGGCTGTGTACCCACGAAACATTCGAGCCTATTTTTTTTCTTATTTGAATAAATTGTAAGTCTCCTACTTCTTACAAAAAAAAAACTATCTTAAAATCTGACTACATGCGATGTATATTGTCCACTTAGGTGTTTATTTGTTTTTTCACTACTTCCCGCAAACTTTGCTGGTGGTAACGGTTGCTAGAGATTGATGTCAATCACACAAACCATTTCCAATCGCTCCCAACTGCTCGAAACCATTGATTTCCAAAAGCTGCTTCCCGTAAGCATTTGCGGTTGCGGGCGATTGCGATTGAAATTTATTTTTCTAAACCAAAAAATAAAAAACAAAAAACAAAACAATGATAATGAATTTTTTTTTCTTATATCATCTACCTAACCATTAAAGGATGAGAGAAAATGAAATACGTATACGAAGAGATTAGATTCTTAAAAAAGTTGAAACTAACGATAAAACCAAAAATAACATCATACGAATCCACGGGACTGATAATCAAATCTACTAGCATTGACTTTCCTACAATCTGAATATCCACTCCCCTCTCTCTTTAAAGTACCGCCAGAAACTCGCCTCTTGCAACCTTAACGGCTCTAAACTGTTCACCGAATTTCCTCTAATTTCAAAATATTGCATATTTTGCTATATTATTTTTATCCACATATCGTGTGGGACTTTCCTAGTATAATATATAGAAAGGGTTTTGCAGGCACCAACGAATCTGACTATGTAGACAAATCCTGTCATATTGATTTATGGCGAGGCGGTAAAATCCTTGGCCTTCCCAAAGAGCTATAACACTGTTGTTGTGATAAAGTTACACATTATCACAATACTAAGGTTGTGAATGGAGATATCATAAAAGCGGTTTTTGAAGGTGTTTTTGTGAATACCGCATAAAGGTCACCATTCATGCACAAAAATATTAACTTGCGTTTTTCACAAAAAGAAAAAAAGTGATTCGCAGTTTTACACAACATTTTTTGCCTTGGACCGCCTTTATGATCAACAATGCCTTTTACCTAGCGGATTTGAAACTGCAACAATACTATAATGTCTTTTTAATAATTTTTAATACAGATATGCTTTATCTTTTTTTTTTTGTGGCAAAACAAATAGGCAAGTACTGCATCCTGAAAAAAAATTAATCCAACATCGTAAATAACGTAACATATCTGTATATAACATTATACCACTTAAAAAACATTCTTCTTTTCTTCTTTCTCTATTAAATTATAAATAAAAAATAAATAACCAAAATGTTAATAACTTATGAAATATTTTTAGTTGGGCATAAAAAATATTTATATAAGAAACTAAATTTTAATTTAAATAATTCTGGGTATTTATGGTTCTAAATATTTTTTCTATTAACACAAAAATATAGAAATTTACAGTTATATTAATTATTTATATTTTTACTAATCTACTCATACAAATATTATAGTAACAATATATATATATATATAACTTTACTTATGAACCGCAATTATTTTTTTCACCAATCAAAAATTGTTTTGTACCGCTAATTCGGTATAAACCGCACTTGCTCCGTAAATATATTTCTCCTACATAAACCGCAGTTGAACCGTACCGCACTATCAATTTTTTTGTTTCGCACAATTAAATACACCATTACCATTCGGACCCTAAGTGTTCCAATCACATCACTGAGTGTTCCAATCAGTGGAATGACAAAGTTACATATTGAGAGAGAAAAAAAAAAACTGAAGACCATAATTTTCATTGTTGATGGTGTTCAGTGCCAATTTATGTTAGAGCATCCTTGAAGGGATAAATTATATACATCCGTCATTACTGGTTTATATATATGCATATAGCAATAATGGTAAAAAGGTGAATGTGGTGCAGCATATATATATATATACTTTATGGGCCTTGGCTACTAAAGAGAGAACTCGAGTTCCTGATGTGAAAGAAAAGAAAATCACAATTAAAACTTAAAAGACAAGAAGAGAAACGTAACTGCCACAAAAAAGAGAGGATAAGGCCACTAAAAATAAATCATTAAAGAAGAATTTAAGTGATTTGTATTCTTTCCCATCAAAAGAATCAATTTAAGTGATTGGTCAAACGGAGGAGAAAATCAAATTGAAGACTTGGAATCCACAAGGCCAACTAAACATGAATAAGAGTTAGTCTTTCTTCTTTTATAAAAAAAGTGTTAATGGTTAGACTAAATCATATCTAGTCTCTGGATCATCTGAAGAATTATATCTTACGAATAGAAGTCATAAACTAGAATCAATATTTGATATGAGAAACATTCTAGATTTGTTTAATTCGCCGTAGTTAAACGTACGCCATCTTGTGAGGATAAGAAATCACTATAGTGGAATTGATTATATTAACTGTTCATGGAATTGATTTCGGCTTGTGGAAGAGATCATTATATATAATGATGGCTCCATGAAGTGTTTTTTAAAAAATGGTGGAATTGATTTGTTTAAAGAAAATGAAAACTCAATGAACACCATTAAAGTGGACGTAAAGTAACATCCCAATTAAAGAAGAGAAAATCAGGCTTCAAACAATTACAATTTGTGAGTGTTTCTCTTTGTGAATTGTGATGAACAAACACAAAGAGCAAAAGAATTGGCGGTTTCATGTGATTCACAATTATATTATTACTAAATTTAACCTGCGGTTTAATAACTATTAAGAAAAATATATGTTCTATTTTTTTATTTATTTTACTATATTTTGATTAATATTTAAATTCTCTAATTTTAGATAGATTGTATTTTTGTGTTTGTGAAACGACTAGACCATTTTTTTAATATAATAATTAACTAGTGATTTTATACAACAGTGAAAATAAATAACAATATTGAACTAGAGATACTAAACCGATAAACCAATTATCATTTCAACATAATCAGTAATAAACTATCCAATAAAGTCAATAAGCATTAAAGCAACAGCCTAACAACATTTTAACGATTAAACTCTAGCAACCTAACCGAAGTCAAACATTAACCAATCGAGCCACTAGAACATTCTCCTCTTCATTGCCTTGATTCTACGTTCACACTTTTCCTTTACCTGCACCATGAACAACAATTGAGATGCATGAGTATTATCACAAATACTCAGTGAGGCAATCCTCCATCTACTGGGCTACACACACAAGCAATTGAGAACTCTAACAACACACAAATAAATAACACAATCAAACCAGGCAACAAGCAATTTCAGGTGCTGCTAAAGGTTGGTGTCGACGAACACCCTCATGATGTCGATCGACACTGCCACCTGGTAAAGGTAGGTGTCAACCGACATCCTCCTGGTGCCGATCAACATTGGAAATCTGGTGTCGACCGACACTTGCTCGACATCCCACGGAAACTCTAGTTGTGTCGACCAATACCTCCACATGGTGTCGACCAACACTCATTAGAGCCCTCGCATTGGTGTCGACTGACATTGATGCCAAGCATCATTTTCCTGCGATATCCACCATGAATCTCCATCCCAAAACACCTCTCACTCGACCAAGGCATCAATAGGAGCGAAATCAAGACACATAGACACAGAAATCACACCAACATTCAAGCGAATCAATCACACAACTCATAGAAACACAAAACAGAGAATCTCAAGCTTAGATTAGCCATGATCATGCACTAATCTCTTGTTTTGATTGAACTGACGAAGAACAGCAAGATCCAAGCCTTCAAATGACTTCTACTCGACATCCACGCTCAGATCTTCTTCTCCACGTTCAAAAAACACCAAAACCAACTTAGAAATCCATAGAAAATCACATAAACCTCTCAAGAAACTTTATGGGACTTTTCTCACTTGCCAAAGGTAAAAACAGCCTAACACTCTCAAGGGCGTCGAGTTCCTCCTTTCAAACACGACCCCTAGGGTTTTCCAAAACCCAAGCCGCATTAGACCGACATTTTAAACAAAACCGGTCAAACCAAGAGTGTTGATGTCGACCGACACCCCTATGATGTCGATCGACACTCACCCCAAACTGGATTTTTTAGTTCGCGGATGTTACAATTCTCCTCTACTAACATAGATTCATCCTCGAATCTTGAACAAATATCAACCAAGGACTCCCGTGCAACCATCTCCACGACCTGCACTTCCTTCGACCGATTCACGAAGGTTACCTCCAGGCGATAGACTCACATTCCAGAAATTATTTGCTTTTGGCCTCTCCTTACTCATAGGTCACAACCTTGAGTTTATATTGGCTCATCATCAGGCCTTAGCCTGCATGCCATAGTATTGGCTCATCATCAGGCCTAAGCCCGCATACCATATATATATATATAAAGGAAGTCCAATATTCGTCTCTCGGGTTGCCACCCTACAACATGCTTCCGGATCATCATCCAAAGTCGATATACATCTCATACTCTCAAGCCACAAAGTCTCAGAACATATACGGTACTAGGAGGACTAAAGCTCCCCAAAGAGTCATTCAGGACCAACTATCCTTAGAGCAAACAATTCTGAACACGTCTAAGTCCTATCTCCTAACTATGTCTCCCTCCCGTGGCTCGCGTAAACATCACAATGTCCTACCAACCACATCTTCCCTCACCAGAATACCTCATAACCTCACAAGGATCATCAATATGACACAAGGGCCACCACTAAGGCCAATATATGTCCTAAACAGGACCACCACCAAGGCCAAACAAATGTCTAAACAGACCGCCACCAAGGCCAAACAAATGTGCTAAAGAGGACTGCCACCAAGGCCAAACAATTGTCTTAACAACGACGACCAACAAGGCCACACATCCCGAAAGACCGTCACGAAGACCACACATCTTGAAGGACCTCCTAAATATGCCACACATCCGGAAGGACCGTCACAAAGACCATACATCCCGAAGGATCGCCTAAACAAGCCACACATCCCGAATGACCGCCTAAACAGGCAACATTGGCTAAACAGCTTGCCACAAAGGCCACTCAATTGGCTAAAGAGCCCGCCATAAAGGCCACACAATGTCCCCAAAGACCACCACAAGGGCCACACACTGACTGAAAAGTTTGCCATGAAACTTTGAAGAAATTTTTGTAGTCAGCTTCAGGTTCAAACTTTTCTGTAGGCATTGGGTCTGTGTGTAACCCTGTGTTATGACCAAATTCATCCAAACCGAACTTGATAGGTTGACCACCAACGAGACATCAAATTTCCTTCTTATGTATTCTTAATTTTCTACATAGTAGGAAATGTACAGTCTTACTAGACCACACAAATTGGCTATCAGCTAGCTTAGCAATTATTCCAATAGGTACCTTCTTCATTTCATCCCACGCATCAGGTCCTATTGATTCTCTAATCCCAGGGAAATCTCCCATCTTGAAATTGTTATCAATGTTTTTATTCTCCAGAATAGACTTTTCTTCTGCATAAAGTCTTGGGGGTAATCTCTTGCTTGTTCTTTAGAAATAACCTTAGCCATCTGATCTGATAAATATAATTCAGCAGTAAAGCATAAAATAAATCAGCCACAACATAAAACAAACTCAGCCACAAATACATTGATAACCATAAATCAGCCGTAAATCGTAAAAATAACTCAGCTGCGATAACCATAACTCAGCTGTAAAGCATAAAATAACCCAGCCGCAAATACATTGTTAACCATAACTCAGCCGTAAACATACAATAACTCAGCCGAAACATAAAAAAAACTCAATCATCAATACATTGATAAGAGATAACTCAGCCGTAAATCATAAAATAACTCAGGTGCGATAACCATAGCTCAGCCTTAAACATACAATAACTCAGCCGAAACATAAAACAAACTCAGTCATCAATAAATTGATAAACATAACTCAGCCGTAAATCGTAAAATAACTCAGCCGCAACATAAAACAAACTCAGCCACATATGCATTAATAAATAATAAATCAGTCGTAAAGCATACAGTAACTTAGCCATCGAATCGAATATATCTAAAAAATCAACCACCATATGCAAATTAACGACGACGACAATCATCCGTAAACTATCAATAAAAACCCTCAATAAACCGAATCACTCAAAAATAAAGATTCGACACATACCGGAACACGAAAACAAGCACGACTGTAGACGAAAACGAACACGACTATGGACAAAAACAAACACTACAACGATGAAGAGAGCGAGAGAGAGCGAGAGAGAGATAGAGAATCGCTGATAAGCGTCCGGAGGATAAAGACGAGAATTAGGATTTAGTGATGATATCTCCAAGAAAGAGAGTTTTTTATTTTTTCCGTTTGTGAACAGTAACACAACCTTTAGATAATTTTTTCTTTAACTTTTTTTATTAGATGTTTGAAAAAGTTTACATAATCTTTAAATAAACGACTCTTAACACATTATGTAAACTTTAAATCAATTCCGATATGTGTTAAGTGTCGTTTATTTAAAGATCTAAATGAGTTTGTAGGGTTTATGGATAATTTAGATCTAATTTTGTTTTTAATTTAAAAAATGACTAAACATTTGCTTTTAGTCAAACTAAATAGTTAACTGTCTATTTTTGCGATTTTTTAATTGAAATTTACTCTCATTCGACCATGTTACCTTGCATAATAGGAGCTGACTTGAAGATGGGTTTTACTGGTATATTATACTATATTATGATTCATAAGGTTATCTCGAGCGGTAGAAATGGGAAAGGTTACTCAAAAACATAAAAATAATAATATTTTAATTGTATAGTTATATTTTTAATTTTTTTAATAAAGATGGACCAATAAAAAATGGTGGTGTGTTTGCAACAGTAATAGAAACGATTTTTGCGGAAGACTAAGTATTGATTCTCTTCTTTTTTTATTCTCGTTCTTCTCTATATTAATTTTTTTTTATTGAGAATACTTTGATGAGTATTCATTAGTGGAGATGCCCTAAGCATGGTTACAAATCAAAGAAACTATCTACTCCTTTTGTCGGCAGGATAAAGAAAAGAACCGGATGAACTGACTTTATATATATTAATATATATATATATAAAAAAGCTAGAGGCCCCTACAAATTTATTTATTTATTTTGTTCTTCTTCAATAATTCATGTCTTCGAGACGATCATACTTTGCGCCCCTTTTGTGTTAATATAATTGTACCCCCAGCGTCCATTTTCAGCATCTAATCGCATCAAGTAGTAGTCGACATGAGTGTTGTTAGCATGAAGGGTGGAGATGGAGAACACAGTTATGCAAATAATTCTGAGGTGCAGGTAAGCTTAGTACTTTTCTATAACATATGAACCATATTTAAACTTTGGAAAATATGTACTATAGATGATCTGAATAACAACTCCTTTGTCTCTCTTTTTCTGATATCAAATGTGTATTTTTGTTTGTTTGTTTTTTTTTTTTTTTCTATCTTTTGATTTAAGCTTTTCTTTACATATATAATTAGATTTCACTTTTTGTTTTAACTTTTTAGAAAGGTATTGCTTCTGATGCAAAACCGGTGGTGGTGAAAAACGTAAAAGAAATGATAGTGAAAATGGATTTTCCGGGGTGCATCAAAGTAGCTGACTTGGGATGTTCTTCCGGAAAAAACACAATCTTGGTTATGTCCGAAATCGTTAACACAATCATAGCAACGTACCAACAAAAAGGTCAAAACCCACCGGAGATCGATTGTTGTCTGAACGATCTTCCGGACAACGACTTCAATGCAATTTTCAAGTTGGTCCCTTCCTTCCACGAGAAGCTGGAGACGAATGTTCAAGGAAAGTGCTTCGTCTCAGGACTCCCAGGCTCATTCTACAAAAGGCTTTTCCCAAGCAAGTCTCTTCATTTTGTCCATTCATCTTTTAGTCTACATTGGCTTTCCAAAGTTCCTGATGGGCTTGAGGAAAATAAGACGAACGTTTATCTCAGAAGTCCATGCCTTCCAAGTTTGTACGAGAGTTATTTGAATCAGTTCAAGAATGATTTCTCAATGTTTCTAAGAATGCGTGCCGAAGAGACAATGCCTAATGCACGTATGGCTCTCACCTTATTGGGCAGAAAAACTTTGGACCCTTTATCCAATAATTGTTTCCAAGGTTGGTCGTTGGTATCTGACTCTCTCCTCGATTTGGTGTCTGAGGTACATTTCTTAATTCTTTTTGGTAACCATAATTTCTTCTAGATCAGAGTAGGTTAACTAATCTCCTTCTACTCTATAATTTTAGTAATAATAATAATAACTACATATATATTTATATATACATATTGGTTATTCAACTACTGTTTTTATGCCAGATATAAATTAAGCAATTCAAGTCGCCACTAAATTTGGGTAGTGTTATAAGAAAAAACTAAATTTATTTTATGTTGTATTAAATTTATAGGCATGATACTTTTATAATCTCTCCCTTCCACAAAGTGTCATTTTAAATTTATAACTAGATAATAACCCGCGCTAGTAGCGCGGAGAATTTTTATTTATTTTATTATTTGTTAATATTATGTTTATGTTGTATCATTCATTTACATGTTATATAATATAGTACTATATGGTGAATTTTGATTCATATTAAACTACTAATAGGTAGGCCTGGAAACTACTACTGATATCTCTATTGGACCCGTTTTTCGGTTTGTATCCGTCCCGAAAAAAGGTACCCGCAGCTTTAGGGTCGAGTGAAGGGTATAATAATTATATTATCCATGAATAATGATCGAGTATCGGATATTAATTTAATTTTTGAGCATCTCGTTACCCGTCTCATTACCCGTTTTATTACCCGACTCATAAATACACGTTAATATTTTGTAGAATAATGTTACCAGCGTGAGGAAATATTTATGTAAATTTGGATTTGTTTGTTACAAAATAATAGTAGAAAATTTATTAATTCTATATATTTTATAAAATCATATATTTAATTTACTTAAGGTCATACTCTGATTTCGACCCGTAGTTGGTACTACTATTTTGGTTTGGTGCAATATCAAATTCGTTAATTATACATTCGGTAAAGCCAAAAAAATCCAACAAAACATGTATTGACCCGTGATTTGGTATTACAAATTGATGTGATCGTGTTTAGAGATCTTAATATACCAAATTTACAAATTGAAGTTATTGGTATAACATGTTGTATATTAATTTTATAGGTGAAAATTACAAT
The DNA here is from genome assembly GCF_000633955.1 of Camelina sativa. NCBI lineage: Eukaryota > Viridiplantae > Streptophyta > Magnoliopsida > Brassicales > Brassicaceae > Camelina > Camelina sativa. The sequence continues at coordinate 185,796 of NW_010921700.1, read as the reverse complement.
TAGGTTATGTATATTATCAATATTATACACTTAGTATTGTTTATATAGTGAATATTGTGTATAAACAATTAAGTTTTAGCCAATTAAATAGTTTGTTATTATTTCCTAAGATTTATGAAACAATAAATAGAGTTTTATTATTTTGTAAACAAATCTAAACTTTTCTTTTGTTAGTTATTAGAATAATTAAAATATAATAGCATTTTCGTAATATGTCACATCAGAACTGGTTAAATTTTTAACAACATAGCTTAAATAAGTATATAGATATATTTTAAAAATATAAACAATGTTGTATCCTAATTTTAATATATATTTGTTATTATTAAATGATTTAGATATGTAAATATTTAATCGTAGTTTTATAAATAAATTTAAGTTTTATAATTTTTTAAATTGTTTGTTATTGTTTCCTAAGATTTCTGAAACAATAAATATAATCTGTTTAATTATTTTATTACATAATTTCGAAATAATTTTATTATTATTTTATAAAATAATTTCGAATTATTTTATTAATGATTTCTTATAATCTAATAAATTAATAATTACTATTTTTTTGGATAATCATTTTCAGATTACAACAAATTAATATTAAGATTCTGTTATTATATTTTATATTAAAATACAGTGGCATTTTGTGTAATATTTTACATAGATTAAGGTTATTTGTTTAAAGGGTTGCTTAAATAAGTATATAGATGTGTATTTCCAACACAAATTTTACTAACAAAATATCGTTTAAACTCATTATTCCATCTTATTAATTAGAAAGAGAAATAAATTTAGGGTAATATCAAAAGACATAAGAGTGATTTATATATACACTTTTTTAATATGTGAAAAATGTTAGAATAATACTATTTGTGAAACAGAGGAAGTACATATCAATTAGTTTTGTATATTTTTCTTTCTAAATCAAAAGGTTTTGGGTGAATACCTTCATGGTTAGATTAAAGCCCTGATCATCGTTGTAATAAGATTTTGGAAAACGTTTTGAGTGTGCAGGGAATTGTGAAGGAATCAGATGTGGAATCTTTCAACGTGCCGTTCTACAATCCTGATGCAAGCGAGGTGAAGGAAATAATCGAAAACGAAGGCTCATTCGAGATCAACAACTTCGAGACAATATTTGGACTTTTCTTTTCATACCAAACTGGAGTGAAAGATGAAGATGTGGACCAATCATGTCGATTAGAAGCCGTTAAAAAGAGGGCTAACATGATAAGATCCATCATGGAACCGATGCTTGTTGCTCATTTTGGAGATGCCATTATCGAACAGCTATTTGATAAGTATACATATCATGGATGCCAACGTTACGATACTTTGTGCAACAAGCCAACCGTTAATTTCTTTGTTTCGCTGACTAGGAAGTGATGGACCTTCGATCTGTGTCTGTCAATAGTTGAGGAGATTATAATAAGACAATAATATAATGATCCATTTACATCCATTTAATATGAACTCAAAGTACACAAAAACACAAACAAGTCTTATTGCAAATCCTTTAGAATACCATAATCTTATCTTCTTACAAAATAATTAGTGGTAAAAACTAAAAAGGGAAAAGAAAAAAAAAAGTCTAATGAAGTCTCGCACCGAAGAGTAGTTGACCGTTTTAATGTTGTACTCTGGTGCTAGAAGACATCGGATAATGATTTAAAAGTGACTTATCACCTTCTCATTCCGTTACTTGGTGTGGTTCTTCTTCTTTAATTGCCTAGTCTCAGATGAGATATGTAGATAACATTACATGACGAATTATGATGATGATGGAGTCTATGATCAAGGGGTTTAGTTATTAGCTGAGTAACGGCCCAGCTTTCCAGGATGGCGCCATTGAAAGGTTTCCATCCTATAGGGAGCTATTGATAGCATCTGCTCTTCAAGATGAATATCCCGTTTCTCTTCCGTGACACTATGTTTTTAAGTTTTTGTTTTTTTTACCGTGAGACCAAATCTTTAAAGTCATACAGTTTTAACAAAATATAAACAATTTGACTAAAAGAAAAAAGAGTTTAGGATTCTTCTCCACATAATATGCTGTCAAACTCAAACCCTATTCCCTTTCGTACAGTCAACACAAAACGAGTTTACAAACAAAACACAGTACAAGCCAAATACACTGACCAGAAAATGAAAGAAAAAAAAAATCGATTTCTTCATATTCCAGCGAATTTTCTATTTTCATATGAGTAGCTTTTGTTATGATGATTATTATTATTATTTTTTTCCCACTATGTTCGTATGTTGGCCGTGTGATCCTATACTAACAATTAAGTTGGATGTAACTAATTTTTGGGACGATTAAGAAAACTATTTCCCTTTAATCTACATTTCAATTACAACCACATATATATAAATGCATGTTCATTAATACGGAAAGACAACAAATAACAATGTTTTTAGGAAAGGTTTGTTAGTTTAGTTGCAATATGATAGTATTTGTTAGGAAATATAATATTCATCCGGCCAGATCATATTAATTATTCTATTTCAATCTGAATATGCTGTTGCATATTAATTATTCTATTTCAATCTGAATATGATGTTGCATACTGAATAGTTTGACTTATTGATAATTGTAAAAACGCATTTGGTGGTAGTTGATCAATAAGTATGTAATTTTAATTAATTGCGTCTGTAACTACTAACTATCATTGACATCTTTTTAACACTCATGTTTTGTTTGTGTTATTAAATTTGTTTGAAAACAAATGAGATTGATCGTGAAATTAGGAGAAGAAAATTCCAGTTAAAAGTATAATTATAATTAAATATTATTCGATTATTATATATAAAAATAATTGATACTAATTTAATATAATGAATTGTAATTCGTAATAAAATTTTAAATCCTAGTTTATTCTAAAAGTGGTATTACATCAACTGCATTTTAATTATCTGAAGGGTTACTTTTGCAATTTTTCTACGTAAATAAATAAATATTGTAACGCCCGCGAACCAATTTGTGTATTTTTGGTGTGGGTGTCGATCGACACCCTTGGTGGCATCGATCGACACCATGTGTTCCAGTTTGGTCGGGTTCGTTTTAATTGTCGATTGGTTCGGTTTGGTTCAATTAAAATCCCTAAAATCGTGTGTAAAAGGGGAAAACGACCCTAGGTCGTGTTATTTCGTTGGTAGTCGCCGCTTTTGAGAGAAAGAGAAAGAGAGAAAAGAGAGAAAACGTTTCTGAGTTTTCTGGGCTTGTTCTTGGAGATTTTGGAGAGATCTGAGGCTGTAGGAGGGTTATCTGTTGCTGGAAACGAAGGGGGAGCTTCTGGAGGTGTTGTTTTCCACGTTTCTCAATCCAATCTTCCTGTTCTTGAGGTGAGTGCTTGACCATGGTTGATCTAAGCATGAGATCTCTCTTGTTTGTGTGTTTT
>NW_010921700.1:178947-181278 GCF_000633955.1 Camelina sativa | reverse complement strand
TTTGGTATCAGAGCCCTTACGGTTCTAGGACTAGGGTTCATTGTGCTTTTGCTGTTGATGTTTAGGATTCCATGCTATGATTGATTGTGTGGTTGGTCAATTGTGTGTGGCATGAAGTCCTAGAACATCCTCTTCGAGCCTGTGTTGTGATTCCACGGTAAGTTGTGTTTTTGGTGTATTAGAATTATTGTTTGCTTAGCATTCTGTTCTTGGATGATACAGATGGTTAGGGGTGAGGATGCTGTTGGTCGCGGTCGTGGTCGTGGGCGTGGTCGTGGTCGGGGTCGGGGACGAGGTCAGGTTCCTGAGGCCAGTGTGAGTGTGACCCAGAGCATGGCCAGTGAGGAGGTGGCGGAGTCACAGGTTCATCCTAGTGTGTCTGGAGACCAGGCTGGTTTGGGTGACGGCAGGGCGGATGGGCCCGGTGTCGGTCACGGTGTTGCCCCGGGTGTGGGGGTTGCAGCGGGAGGTGCTCCAGGCAGGGAGGATGTCTTGATGGACTTGCTAGCTCAGGTAGCTCAGGCTTTGCAGCGACTTCCAGCAGTTGTGCCGCCAGTGGTTGGTGGGCAGGATCCAGTAGTGCCGCCAGTGGGTGGTGGACAGGTTCCAGTGGTGCAGCCTGCAGCGGGTTTGCAGGCAGGTGTGCAGCCGGGGGCCGAGGTAGTGGATGCTCAGTATGTTCGGATGATGGAGCAGCTGCGGCATGTGGGAGCAGGGTATTTCTCAGGAAGTACCGATCCGAGTGTAGCGGATGAGTGGAGAGAGCGGATGGAGGATATTTTCCTTTCGCTTAGGTGTCCCGACCGGTACAGGGTGGATCTGGCAGTGTTTTACTTGTCAGGAGATGCTCGTGTGTGGTGGAGGTCGGTGACAGCACGGAGGGTGCAGAGGGGTATGTCTTGGGGAGATTTTGTGGGGGAGTTTAACTCCAAGTATTTTCCTCAGGAGGCTCTTGATCGTATGGAGGCACGGTTCTTGGGTCTGACTCAGGGGAACCGTACAGTGCGGGAGCTGGATGCAGAGTTCAGTCGGCTTGTAGGGTATGCAGGCAGGGCATGGGAGCCAGAGGCGGCTCAGGTGCGGAGGTTTTTGTTGGCTCTGCGGGATGATTTGAGGACTCGGTGTAGAGTGAGGAGTTATGCTACGAGAGCGGAGTTGGTTGAGGTTGCAGCTGGGATAGAGGATGACTTGAGGTCACAGGTGGTTGTGGTCGGTTCTTCAGTGCAGCCACAGCAGTCTCAGCCGTCTTCTGTTCCTAGCAAGGGCGGCAAGCCTGCGCAAGGGCAGAAGCGGAAGTTTGATGCTATGCAGAGGTCGAGGCACGGGGGTGCGAGATGCTTTGGGTGTGGTAGTAGGGACCACAAGGTGACTAGCTGTCCACAGAGAGGTGAGCAGCGGGCAGTGACAGAGCAGCGGGCGGTGACGGAGCCGCGGACCGATACTCGAGTGTGTTACTACTGCAGAGAGACGGGGCATATCAAGCCTCGTTGTCCCAAGTTGCAGCAGAGGGCAGTAGCAGTGTTGCAGGCTGGAGCTCAGCCAGGGGTGCAGCAGGGTGTGCAGCACGGTGTGCAGCCGGTGGGTTGGATTGAGCCGACGACTCAGGTGTACTCGACCCAGGAGCCCGGTGGCACTAGTGCAGGAGCGATCACAGGTATAACTTCTGAGATTCGAACTTAGTCAATTCAATAGTTCAGATTATATTTGTTTTTGCTTGTGGTCAAGTGTTAGGTTCTCAACACATGAGATTTGTGTAGGGACCTTGTTGGTGGGCGGGTTTAAGTCCCATGTTATGTTTGATTCTGGAGTTTCTCATAGCTTCATTACTCCGGAGTGTGCCGTGAGTGCGGGGATCAGAGGGGATTCTGGAGAGCGTTCAGGAGTTGTCAGAGTTGCTGGAGGCAAGTTTCTGAGGGTTATTGGACGAGCTGGAGGAGTTGATATTCAGATCGCAGGAGAGTCGTGGCCAGCGGATTTGCTTATCAGTCCAGTGGAGTTGTATGACGTCATTCTTGGTATGGATTGGTTGCATCGGTATAAGGTGCATTTGGATTGCTATCGGGGTAGAGTGGAGTTTGAGCGTCCAGGAGGGAAGTTGGTTTTTCAGGGTATTAGACCGACTTCGGGGAGTCTCGTGATCTCAGCCGTTCAGGCAGGGAAGATGATCGAGAAGGGCCGTGAGGCCTATCTGGTTACTATATCTATGCCAGAGTCAGTGGGGAAGTCTACGGTTAGCGGTATTCCGGTTGTGGAGGACTTTGAGGATGTGTTCCAGTCATTGCGAGGATTACCACCATCTCGGTCGGATCCTTTTACCATTGAGCTGGAACC
>NW_010921700.1:161865-178887 GCF_000633955.1 Camelina sativa | reverse complement strand
TCAGGAGAGTGATGAGGGGCTGGTGAATGCCTCTAAGGCTGCGGGTGAGGAGTATCAGGTTTCTGCTAATGGTACTATTCTTGTGCATGGTCGGATCTGTGTGCCCAAGGGTGAGGATTTGGGGCAGGAAATACTGAGAGAGGCTCATTCGAGCAAGTTCTCTATTCATCCAGGAGCGACCAAGATGTATCGTGACCTCAAGCGGTATTATCACTAGGTCGGGATGAAGAAGGACGTAGCTGACTGGGTGGCAAAGTGTGATACTTGCCAGCTGGTGAAGGCGGAGCATCAGGTTCCTGGTGGTTTGTTACAGAGTTTACCCATTCCAGAGTGGAAGTGGGATTTGATCACGATGGACTTCGTGGTAGGTTTACCTGTGTCGAGGACGTTTGATGCTATTTGGGTCATTGTGGACCGTTTGACTAAGTCTGCGCATTTTCTGGCCATCAAGAAAACTGATGGAGCAGCGGTTTTGGCCAAGAAGTATGTGAGGGAGATAGTCAGATTGCATGGTGTGCCTGTTAGTATTGTGTCTGATAGAGATTCCAAGTTCACTTCGGTGTTCTGGAGGGCGTTTCAGGCAGAGTTGGGCACGAAGGTGCATATGAGTACAGCCTATCATCCTCAGACGGACGGTCAGTCAGAGAGGACGATCCAGATTTTGGAGGATTTATTGAGGATGTGTGTGCTGGATTGGGGTGGTCATTGGGCAGATCACTTGAGCTTGGTGGAGTTTGCTTATAACAACAGCTACCAGGCTAGTATTGGGATGGCTCCTTATGAGGCCCTGTATGGGAGGCCGTGTCGTACACCTTTATGTTGGACTCAGGTGGGGGAGAGGAGCATATTTGGTGCAGATTTTGTTCAGGAGACCTCGGAGAAGATTCGGGTTTTGAGGCTGAACATGAAGGAGGCTCAGGATCGGCAGAAGAGCTATGCTGATAAGAGGAGAAAGGATCTTGAGTTTCAGGTTGGTGATAGAGTGTACCTCAAGATGGCCATGTTGCGGGGTCCGAACAGGTCATTGACAGAGACTAAGTTGAGTCCGAGGTACATGGGTCCGTTCAGAGTGGTTGAGCGGGTGGGACCAGTGGCATACCGGTTGGAGTTGCCTGAGGTTATGCGTGCGTTCCACAAGGTATTTCATGTGTCGATGCTGAGGAAGTGTCTTCACGAGGGTGATCAGTTGTTGGCTAAGATTCCTGAGGATCTTCAGCCTAACATGACTTTAGAGGCGAGACCAGTGAGGGTGCTCGAGAGGAGAGTCAAGGAACTTCGGAAGAAGAAGATTCCTTTGATGAGAGTCCTGTGGGACTGTGACGGAGTAGAGGAGCAGACTTGGGAGCCCGAGGCGAGGATGAAGGCAAGGTTTAAGAAGTGGTTTGAGAAGCAGACCGCGACTTGAGCTTGTCTAGCCGGGTCCGAGTTGTAGTCCGTGGCTGGAGCGGGTACGGAGTATTCCAGCCCATCTCTCTTGATATTTGGTCGCTTAGGGGTGGTTGGTTGTGCGACTAAGTATCAAGATGAGGTGGTGCTCGGGATGCGGGTTGTTGGCTCCGGTTGTTGTATTTTTGGTTTTTCTGATGTAATTTCGTTGAGATTGTAACGATTATGACATTTTTTGAGATTAATAAGATGAGTATTTTTCTTTATGTTTGACTGTTGTTGTCATGGGAAAAGAGAAATAGCTCGGGTTTCTATTTTTGGAAAGTTTCCATAAATAGAAAGTTTCCACAAAAGGAAGGTTTCCATAAATAGAAAGTTTCTAAAATGGGAATGTTTTGTGGAAATGTGAGGTAGATCTAGCCGGGAGATACTCGTTGGCATCAGTGTTTGTTTTTGCTCAAGGCCGTGCGAGCCTAACTCACGTGATACCGATAGCTCGATGGACTTTGTGGCCAGAGAGTGGGAGTGGTATGTTGCTTCGGATGACGATCCGAGAGCGCGCTTGAGGGTGACGACCCAAGAGCGGGATATGTGAGGCTCCCTGGATACCGTAGCTGTGAGCCGCGGCTCGGCAGTGAGCCGGTATGTCTCGAGGGTTGCGACCCGAGAGCGGGGGGAGTGGGCGCGTGAGACTCCCTGGATACCGTAGCTGTAGGCTGTGGCCTGGCAGTGAGCCGGTATGACTCGAAGGTTGCGACCTGAGAGCGGGGGGAGTGTGTGTGTGTGAGTGACTTCCTGGATGCCGTAGCTTAAGGCGGTTAGCCTGATAGCGAGCCGGCATGATTCGTTGGTTGCGACCACGGACGGGGGAAGCACTGAGTTGTGAGCAAATAGTGTTTTTGATGTGAGTATATTGACTAGAGGGAGACCTCGTGGTTCAGTCGGAGGTGTGCGGGCTGTTGCGACAGTGCACGGGAAACCTTGGCTGACGGTATTTAGTCCGGTCGGGGACGTGCGGGCCGTGTTGACGGTGGCACGGAGGTCCTTGACAGTTGGACGGTTTTGCGGGATTCGAGGACGAATCCATATTGGTGGGGGAGAATTGTAACATCCGCGAACCGGATTTTGTGATTTTGAAAGGAGTGTCGATCGACACCCTAGTGGCATCGATCGACACCACTAATTTCTGGGTTCGGCCGGTTTGATTAATTGCCGAATTGGTTCGGTTTGGTTCAATTAAATCCCTAAATCGTGTTATAAGCGTCTAAGGACGAGTTTAAGGGTTTTTGGGGAGTTATTTGGTCGCCGCTTAGTGAAAGAAAGAGAGAAAAGAGAGAGAAACGTTTTTGTGACTTTCTGGGCTTGTTCTTGGAGTTTTTGGAGAGATCTGAGGCTATAGGAGGGTTAGTTGTTGCTGGAAACGAAGGGGGAGCTTCTGGAGGTGTTGTTTTCCACGTTTCTCAATCCAATCTTCCTGTTCTTGAGGTGAGTGCTTGACCATGGTTGATCTAAGCATGAGATCTCTCTTGTTTGTGTGTTTTCTTTGCTGTTTGTGTTGTTTTGTTGCTTGGGTTCGTTGCTTTTGTGATTCCCAGTGATTTCTGAGGTAATTGGGTGAGTTTGAGACGGATTCGAGATGATTGGGAAGGAGAGTTCGATGTTCGGTTTCGCGCAGATCGTGTCTGCAGAGGAGGCATCGATCGACACTAGGAAGCATCGGTCGACACCATTTGGAGTGGCATCGGTCGACACTGTTTAGCATCGGTCGACACCATTGTTTGTAGCATCGATCGACACCGTGAGGCATCGGTCGACACTGGTCTCAGTCGAGACTTGATTTCCTGGTTTGATGTATTGTTGTGTGTTGTTTGTTTTGCTTAAACTTGAGGGTCTCATATGCTTGTGTGTATAACCCAGTAGATGGGAGGACGGCCTCACTAAGTATTTATGATAATACTTACGCATCTCAATTGTTGTTTGTGGTGTGCAGGTAAAGGAAAAGTGTGATCGTGGAATCAAAGGCGATGAGGAGGAGGATGTTCTAGAGGCTTGATTGATTGTGGTCTAGCTGATGTTAGGTTGCTAGATTAAGTCATTGGAACATTGTAGGATGTTAGCTTTTGGTTATTTCTTTGTTTGGATTATGATGTTATTGGATTATTTATGTTGGAATATTATTGGAATTGTTTTATTTGGTTATCCGCTGTTATTGATTGTTGTTAGGATGTTAGTGGGTATGGGACCACTAGTAAATGAGGTATAAAAAAAAAAAAAAACGGGAAGGGTTGTTTCAAATATATACTTCATAGATATATCTTTATAGTAGGATTTCACCCGCGGTACACCGCGGGACTAAGTTATAAATTATTGTATTTTAAATAATAATTTTTAATTTATTTAGTTTTCAAATTTTTAATTAAATAACTTTTTGTCTAATTAATTTAGAATTTTGTTTAGACTTTTTTTTTCTTCTTTTTACGTTTTATAAAGTTTATAACCTAATTACATTAAATTTGTTATTAGATAGAATATACAATTCTAGATTTGTTTTGTTCTCTAGAATTAAACAGATGTATATACCTATATAGTATGTTAGTGTATATTTTTATGTGTATTTTTTTTTGAAATATTAAGAATGTGTTATAGTATGTGTAATATTTTGTAGTTTATATACTAAATAATTTATAAGTTAATTTTCAAAACTATGATTACAAATCTATAGTATATATGAGATAAACTAATAGTTTTAGTGTTGGTTCTATATTCCAAACCCGCTATGCTAGACGGGTCATGCAACATATTCAAAGATTTTTAATACGCAAAAACTCATCATATGAAACCCGTGAAAGTAAAAATTATTTTTAAATACGTAATAAAAAATAAAAATAAATCTGTGAGCAAGCAATATATTTTATATTTAATTATTATTCTTTGAATAAGATATCAAATTGAACGGTAAATATGTTTGTTACCTTTTAAAATCATACCGTTAGTTTTTTTGAATGATATATTTTATGTTTGATTTTGAACATTTATTTTAGGGGGAAATCAATGCGTTGAGATAAAAAATCTCTGCCACGGATCCTCCTCCAAGATCGAAAGTCAATTCGTCGTTTCTTGGTTAGACTGATTGTTTAGAAAATTTGTGTATGGAGAAAATATTGTTTTGTAAAATTGGAAACTTAATATTAATTGAGAATTTGTTAAAAATGCCCCTTTTGATATACCCCTTTTCAAAAATACCCTCTTTTTTGGCCATTTTTATTTATGCCCTCATTTATTTTTTAATGACCATTTTACCCTTAGATGAAAATTATTTTATTCAATAAAAAGAAAAACAAAATTTTCCCGCCAAAAAATTTCCGACATATTTTCCCGCCAAAAACTTTTGATAAAAAATTTCGAAAAAAAAAATTTTCCCGCCAAAATTTTTTCCGCCAAAAAAAATTTACAAGGTTTTAAAAGGTTTTATAAGGTTTCTACCTTATAAAAGCCTTATAAACACCTTGTAAAGGCTTTTACAAGATTTTTTAAAGAGTTTTAAAAGGTTTTTTAAACAACTTGTAAACGCTTTTACAAGATTTTTAAAAGGTTTTTAAAAGGTTTTAAAAGGTTTTTAAAAGGTTTTTAAAAGGTTTTCAAATGGTTTTTAAAAGGATTTTTAAAAGGTTTTTAAACACCTTCTAAACCCTTTTACAATATTTTTAAAAACCTTGTAAAAGTTTTTATAAAATTTTTAAAAGGTTTTTAAACACCTTTTAAATGCTTTTAAAAAGTTTTTAAAAGCGTTTACAAGGTGTTTAAAAACCTTTTAAAGCATTTACAAGCTTTTTAAAAGCATTTACAAGGTTTTTAAAAGCGTTTACAATGTGTTTAAAAACCTTTTAAAAACCTTGTAAACGCTTTTAAAAGTTTTTTAAAAGCATTTACAAGGTTTTTAAAAGGTATAAATTTCAATATTTTTGGCGGGAAAATTTTTCGATTTTGGCGGGAAAATTTTTTTTTTTGGCGGGAAAAAATAATTTTTTCGGGAAAAATTTTCGATTTTGGCGGGAAAAAAAATTTTGGCGGGAAATTTTTTTGGCGGGAAAATATTTTCGATTTTGATGACTGTACATTCTTGCTGTCAATCAAAAAGGGTAATTTGGTCATTTTGTATATAAAAAGGGGTAGTTTTAAAAATGGTCAACATGAAGGGGTATTTTTAAAAAGAGATATGGAAAAAAGGGCATTTTTGAGAATGCCCCATATTAATTAAATCAATTATAAAATTAATACTTAATGTTAAAGGGAGTTGTTCCAATTGTTTTGGAAATTTATTTAGGATGGGAAATCTTGTTTTCAAAAATAGAAACTTAATATTAATTAATTAAATGAAAAACAAATTAATAATTAATGCTAATGGCAGTCTTATAAATAGGTGACAACTTCAGGATTTATTTGCTAAATGTAATTAAAAAATGTATATATAAATACTTATTTAAGCAATGTTGTCAAGTTTATCCCTACTATTATGTATAACATATTACAAAAATGCCATTACATTTTAATTAATTCAATAACTATCAAAAGAAAAACTTATATTAGTTTATAACATAATAAAATAATATTTTCGAAATTATTGAATACAATTATTTAACAGATTCTACTTATTGTTTCAGAAATCGTATGAAACAATAACAAACTATTTTAAACAATTATAAAACTTAATTTTAATAAGTACATATATATTTGTATATCTAAATCGTTTAATAGTGACATATATATATATGTATATCTATATACTTATATTTAAGCAATCTTGTTAGAATTTTAACCAGTTTTGATGTGACATTTTACAAAAAATGATATTTTATTTTAATTAATCTAATAACTAACAAAATAAAAGGTTATATTTATTTACAAAATGATAAAAAGATATTTACAAAATAATTTAATGAAATTATTTAACAGATTCTATTTATTTTTTCAGAAATCTTAGGAAACAATAACAAACTATTTAATTAGCTAAAATTTATTTTTATACACAATATTCACTATATAAACAATACTAAATGTATAATGTTGACAATATACATATACATAATCTAATTGTCATTTTCACATATAAAGTTAATATATAGTAATATGTTATACCAATAACTGCAATGGTGTTAATATTAACACCAATCACTACTGTAAATTTGATATATTAAGATCTCTAAACACGATCACATTAGTTTGTAATATCAGATCGCGGATCAATATATGTTTTGTTGGATTTTAATTATAGACTTTATCAAATTTATAATTAATGAATTTGATATTGCATCCAAACAAAAATAGTAGTACCAACTACGGGTCAAAATCAAAATAAAATTAAGTAAATTAAATATATAATTTTATAAAATATATAGAATAAATAAATCTTCTGCTATTATTTTATAACAAACAAATCCAAAATTTACGTATAATATATATATATATTACCATCTTTTATTAGGTGTTAGAAAAAGTTTACACAATCTTCAGATAAACAACTTTATAGAGGGTATAAATGAGTATGAGTATAGTAACTTGTTGTTGATGAGCTAATCTGGATCATTTTGGTACTTTTTTTAGTTTAAATAAAAATGATTAAACATTTTGGAGATCTGATCTATCGTGTTAATAAAAATTGTGTTTAAGATCTGATTTATCGATCTATTTTGGTTATTAAGTACTCGTTAGTCTGGTTGCAGTTCAAATAAACTATATATTCCTTTTGTCGGCACGATAGAGAAAATAGTTTTTATTTGAACACATGGAATACTGCAGACAGAAAATATATAAAAACCAGACACCCCTACAATTTTTATTTTTATTCAACGATTCTATGATTTCTTCCTCAATAACTAATGTCTTCCGGAAGGTATTGCATTTTGCACCATTTTTACATATAAGCAAAACTATTATCTTCTTATAATTAAAAGAGAAGTACAAATAGGAGAACGTCCAAAATCCCTAATCTATTTACTCAAATTGCCACTCAATTATTACTAAAGGAGACACTTAATTGAAATTGAGCAGGACAAAATTGACTTAAAAAACTAAAAATTCGATTTTAGCTGTAGGATCCACGTGTTTATCCGACTACCCACTGAATAATCCGACAATCTATCCAGCTGCATGGATATTGATTTAAAATTGGGCCTTACTATTGTTAAAATATTTTGTATGCGTGTTGGGCCTTGCGTATATGGATAAATCCTGCAAAACAGACAAAAATGTAATAGTTGTTAGTTTGTTACCAATCGAAGAATATAGCCTAAAACTATCCATAAATGAACGGTAATTATGGCATACGTTTATATGTTAATATCTGCCCAAATCACACAATGCAAATCACTGAAATTTCGAGTTTTCGACTAATAATTCTCCAGTCACCTTATAATCAGCGTACACTTACCATCTTTGCTACAATACACTTACCAAAAAAACAAAAATAAACATCGAACATAGCTACTTTGATACCAAAAAATCAATGCTAATTATGCAAATAAACCTTTTGTTAAACGTATCAAAGAATTTTGTGCTTGTACAAAAAATCTATCATTTATTGCTTCTAACCTAAACACTAATATATGAATCACCTATAAATATCATCATGAAACGCATAGACCCAATCATCACACATTCACCATTTTTAAATACAAGCTTTGAAACACATACCTCGCAATGACTGCATACTACGAGATGTGAAGCTTTTTAAGACTTCATAGAAAGTGGAATTCATGGTTCTTCATACTTGGGAGACATATACAACAATGCTTGGTCAAACATTTGACATGATACTCGATGATGCCAAGGTAAGTATAAAGATCTTATATTGTTGTATACATACACATTCAGCAGTATTCATGTTCATAAACCTAACCTACTGTTATGTCATTTTCAGGGTACAAATTTCACTCTTCTCTGAAAAAGGATCTAATGAACTGGTTCCTGAAATTCAAGAAGAGAAGTCATCCAATTCAATATGAATTTAATATTTGAATGTAACATCTGATCAATATGAAATGTTGAGATTTAGAGGTTAGAAGCAACTCTGACCTCTTTATCCTTCTATGTGAGAGTTGGCAGATCTATATGAACTTGAAAGACGTGTAGAGTGAGAGAACCAGCCAAAGTAGCAGCATTCCTTGACAGGCAAATGATATCATCTCTTTTAACTCATCAACCTGCATGTTCGTTTGGGAGTTAAGTCTTCCAATATAGCCATCTAAAAATGTCTAAATTCAATATAGAGAAACCATCAGACGTATATTTGTAAGCTTTTTTTTTTTTTTTTTTACAATGTATATTTGTAAGCTTTTTATTTTATTTATACTATATCCTAACTCATGTTGTGTCACTACCAGTTATTGCCCAACAAATATACTATGAGCAATCGATCCATGTGAAATTCCAATTCGATGAAGAACAGGTACATATCAAAGAATTGGGATCTTAAGCATCAAGCAGTGAGAGAGCTCACAGATTTGGAAGGCTCGGATCCTCGAGAAGAAGATGGCTCAAATGCATCTTCGGTGATTGAAGTGGAGAGAGATCTCATGGGCAATGTTTGCTATTTAGTTTCTGATGGGGACGTAGAATGCAATTTTGAAAGGAAAAAAAAAACAAAATTGTATTGACAGAGATTATAGTTATGTCGATTAAATAGCATAATCAATAATATCCAAAAAAACTTTTTTCCACCAAAATAAGAGAATCAAATCAATTTAAGAGTTCTTACACAATTGTTACTAGAATCTGCGGAATAACCAGCCTTGGAGATTGATGAGAGTAGCCCTTCCATCAGAGCCGTCGCTAACTTTTTGGAGGCCACAATCAAAGGAAAAAAATGGGCTGAAAATAAAAGAAAATAAGCTTGTACAGGGGTTCGAACTCATGATGGGTGAGACACATTAACACTCCTAACGCCACTAGACCAACGAAGCTTTTATGAAAATAAGGCCGAATTTACTATATAATATATAAGGCCGCAAGCTGATGCTTCATTGGCTTGGCCTTTGGGCCGGCTCTGCCTTCTATTCAAGTAACTATTCGTGATGATATGAGACAAAATCGGAGGCAACCACATAGAATTGTTAATTACAGGATTTGGTGAAGAAAACGTGATTGGTTGATCCAGTTGAAGTAGGTGGTAAGAAACGGCCTGGGTGTAGAAACGAAAAAAGATTGGTAAGGGACCAATTTTGAAGGTCACGGTCCTCACGGAGGAGGAACCGAGGAACAGAGGAGGTGGAGGAGGAAAGAGACAAAGGAACAATTATTTATGTCTTTGTTCGGCTGATTTATGTTTTGCCCCAACTCAAAATATAATAAATTTTATTATAATCATACAAATTATATGACTATGTAACTGATATAGAAAAATTGCTTTCTGTAGCTGGATCATATTTAATCGTTTTATCTTTTAAATTAAACTTACAAGTATGATACCAAATTAAATTACAAGTATTATTGTTAAATAATACGTATAATTATTTAATCTTAAACTAAAAATATGTATAAGTGTTGAAATAATAGTCAAAAATCATACATTTAAAGAAATTTTAAACCTTAATATACTTTTTTCTATTTTTCTTAAACATGTTGTTTATTTTATTTTAGATCTTATCTTTAATCGGATATAGATCAAAATATATGCTTCTTTTTAAAGTGGGTCATGTATTTTGTATTTTTTTTACAAATAACATTAAGATTTTACATAAGTAGAGCAGATGCAGACATACTATATATTACACTAGGATGGTTTTCTGGGGTTAAATTTCTTAAATCCGCTGTAGGGCGAAGCTAGCATGACTGGTTTGAATTATTAAACCAATACTAAAACTATGAACTTATTTTATATACTGTATATTTCTTTTGGAATTAATTAGGTTATAGATTATATCCTTATTTACTATACGAACTACAAAATATACCGACCTACAAAGAAGAAACAGCACTATACAATAAAAATAAATAAAAATACAATAAAAATAAGAAAATATATTAAAACACAATATGGTGTTCCCAAAAAAAAATGAAAATCAAAATACAATAAAAAAAATTACCCGTGGTGTACCGCGGGTTCAAACCTAGTGTGAACGTACACATACTTACTTAATAGTGTTAATTCGAAATCGTCTCAGAAAACATGATTTAAAGTAGAATAGGAAAATGAATCTTAAAAGATTGAAAATATAAATTATAATCAAAATTACAAAAATAAAATCTTTTTTTTTTAAATGAAAATAAAAAAATGTGAAAACAAAAAGAAAGATGCATGGAAAATAAACTACTTTTAACTCCTTTTAACATTCTTATTATTATTATTATTATTATTATTATTATTATTATTAGTATTATTATTATTATTATTATTATTATTATTTTATTTAATAGTTTTTTTTTTCTTAACTCTAGTCAACCAGAGTGATGTACTGTTGACTTTACCAAAATCTGGAAAAAAAACATTAGAGGTGGATATAACATGAAATTTACCCTTATACATATTTGTACCCTAATGTCCATGTGCTTTTCAGTCAAGCTAGTAGTTAACGGTCAATTCCCATTAAATTTTAATTTCACTATATCAGGTCACCACGCATCATAGGAATTGAGGTTAAGATCGGTCTTATCAATTCGAAAATGTTACATTATATATATATATATATATATATATATATATATATATATATATATTTGTTTGGTCATGGAGGATTCATTAGTTTGGTTATCGTGCTGATAACGTGTTATAACAAGAGGTTTAGGGAATTGTTCTCTTGTATAATTATCTATCCCATAAGATATAACATATATAATGATACAATATTAGGGTTTAGGTTATACACCAGATCTACTAATGAGTCGATAATGGGCATCCATACAATATAGAATATTCATAACACCTACTACATATTCTATTTGACAGTAAGATAAAGAAAATAATTATCAAACAAAAAACACATGGGATACTGCACACATAAAATATAGAAAAACCAGACCCGTACAATATTTTGTTTATTCAACGATTACCATGATGTCTTCTTCAATAATTCATGTCTTCCTGAAGGTCTTACTTTGCACCCCTTTGTGTTTATATATATATTTGTACCCCTTGTGTCCATTTTCAGCATCTAATCACATTAAGAAGTACTCGACATGGGTGTTGTTAGCATGAAGGGTGGAGATGGAGAACACAGTTATGCAAATAATTCTGAGGTGCAGGTAAGTACTTCTTTTTAACATATGAACCATATTTAAACTTTGGCAAATAATTCTAGGTTCTTGTTAGATGATTTGAATAACAACTCCGTTTTGTCTCTCTTTTTTCTGGCATCAAATGTTTATTTTTTGTTTCTTTATTTTGTTAATTCATGCTTTTGAAAAGAATATATAATTAGATTTCACCTTTTAACTTTTTAGAAAGGTATTGCTTCTGATGCAAAACCCGTGGTGGTGAAAAACGTACATCAAAGTAGCTGACTTGGGATGTTCTTCTGGAGAAAACACGTTCTTGGTTATGTCCGAAATCGTTAACACAATCATAGCTACATACCAGCAAAAAGGTCAAAACCCACCAGAGATCGAATGTTGTCTGAACGATCTTCCGGACAACGACTTCAATGCAAATTTCAAGTTGGTCCCTTCCTTCCACGATAAGCTGAAGAAGAATGTTCAAGGAAAGTGCTTCGTGTCAGGAATCCCAGGCTCATTCTATAAAAAGCTTTTCCCGAGCAAGACTCTTCATTTAGTCCATTCATCTTTTAGTCTTCATTGGCTTTCTAAAGTTCCTGATGGGCTTGAGGAAAATAAGGCGAACGTGTATCTAAAAAGTCCATGCCTTCCAAGTTTGTACGAGAGTTATTTGAATCAGTTCAAGAATGATTTCTCAATGTTTCTAAGAATGCGTGCGGAAGAGACAATGCCTAATGCACGTATGGTTCTCACTTTGGCGGGTAGAAAAATTTCGGACCCTTTATCCGAGAACTGTTTCAAAGATTGGTCGTTGGTATCTGATTCTCTCCTCGATTTGGTGTCTGAGGTACTCACTATAATTACACTTCTTAAATCTCTTTCTATTTTTTTTTGTTATATTAATTACAAAATTTAAGTCATCACTCATCACGACTAAAATTAGTCAATATTATAAGAAAAACTAGATTAGGACCCGCGATACACCGCGGAACAAAATTATTTATAACTAAAATATTTAAATTATAAATTGTATTTATTGGTTAAATATGTTATAATTATATAATAATTGTTAAATAAACCATATAATATCACAATATATTTTTTTTACATAATATTTATTTAATCAATTTAATTAGGTATATCTATTTTCTGATACCAACAGTGTTAACAAAATAATGAAATGATGTTTTATCCGTGTAACATCGAATTAATGATATTTTTTAATCTATATAAATATCGATAAAACCCGTCCTGCTATATCACCCTGTCCCGAGATATTTTAACTCACACTATGTTATCTTAATTTTTAATATTTATTGTGTATCTACGGTATAATATTTATCATATTTAATCTTTTTAAAATATTTAAAATAAAGAACCGGAATAAACCAAAGAAAAGTTTTTAATGTTTGAATGTCTGATAAATCAAGCTTTCTACTCATTTGTATTCGAAATCATTTTGTTCTCTTTTATAATATGACTCTAAACCATTGCCCAATTTTTTTTAGACGATATGGGATATTGTACCCGTATTTTTTATTCATCTATTGAGTAATATATGTTTTTTAAAAAAATTTTGTAATACATCATATGCAGAAAAAAATCACAATTTTTATTAACTAAATGTATTATAGAATAATTCAAGATAATTTAAATTTAAAATTCAAATAAATTTTTATTATAAAAATGTAAGGAAATCATATTTTATGTTTGAATGATGTAGAAAGATTTCCTTATTTTCTAAATCTTACCTAGAATTAATTTTGAAGTTTTGGTAACTAATATTAAAGTCAATTCATTAAATGTAAAAACTTTCCAAAAAATATTTTTGAGCAAAAACTGCTGCAAAAATACTAGTATAGATTAATTTAGTTAACGTTGTATAATTATGGGCATGAAAATTTTATACATGTCAACTTAGCTTTTTATTTTTTTATTTTTTTTCTAAAGCAAAGATTTTTGGGTGAATGCACCATATTTCATGGTTAGTTTAAAGGCCTGATCGTAGTTATAATATGCTTCTTGATGAAAAATTGGAGTGTGCAGGGAGTTGTGAAGGAATCAGATGTGGAATCTTTCAACTTTCCGTTCTACAATCCTGATGAAAGCGAGGTGAAGGAAGTTATCGAAAATGAGGGCTCATTCGAGATCAACAATTTTGAGACAATATTTGGACTTCTCTTCTCATCCAAAACTGGTCATAGTGAAGTGAAAGATGAAGATGAGGACCAATCACGTGGATTTGAGCTCGTTAAAAAGAGGGCTAACATGGTAAGATCCATCATCGAACCGATGCTTGTTGCTCATTTTGGAGATGCCATTATCGATCAGCTGTTTGAGAAGTATACATATCGTTTATGGGGACGTTACAATAGTTTGCGCAACAAACCAACAGTTAGTTTCTTTGTTTCGTTGACTAGGAAGTGATGGACCTTAGTATGCTGCTGCCAATAATTGAGGAGATAATAATAATAAGATAATAATGATCCTTGGTAATAATTCCTTGGTAATAATTGGACAACAAAGCCTAATTAATATGTTATGTATTGTGCTCATAATGTCTCTGTTATGTACTCCCTCCGTTTCATATTAAGTGTCATTCTAGGATTTTTCACACATATTAAGAAAATCATTAAATTTTCTATCTTACCCTTTATTAATATATTATACAATTTTTTCTATTGGTCAATACATTAAATTAGTAGGGATAAAATTGGAAAATTTACAAAACATCTACATTGGAAATATAAAATGACACTTATTTTGAAACAAAATTTACAGTCTAAAATGACACTTAATATGAAACTCCCCTTCCAAATTAAATAAATGGTTTGAGTTCGTTTTTATATGTTGGGAACAAACAAAATGACACTTAATATGAAACTCCCCCTCCAAAACAACCAACGCTGGGAACTCACCCAATTAGACTTCCATAACCTAGATATATCAATAATTTATTCAATTAATTTTTCTAAATATAATTGAATAGTCATCAGACTTTTTCAAAATAGGAGAATCTTTAGCATTTCAAAAAATTAAATAAATGGTTTATATTTTTTGTGAAATGCAATTTACTTTTAATAATTAAATAGGTTATGGAAGTGATAATTAAATACATTTTGGATTTTATTAGTTGGTTAAATCTATCATTTTTAAAAACTAAAAGGAAAAAACATAGTCTCATATATTTTAATGACATCTTTATGTAAATAATAATGACTTAATGAGAAGTGAGAGCATTTATTAAAAAGGTACAGAAGCTCTGTGAGTGCGACACCTCGGCTTTTTGGTGAGAATACTTCTCTATTAATATATAGGGGATTCAATAATCAAATATACTACATTTTAATCCGCGATACACCGCGTGCATATAATTTTTATTATTATTTATATTTTATATTGTATTTGTTTGTTAAATATTGGATATTTTCCAAATAGAGTAATAACTAAATTTCCCAACAGTTTGTACGGCTAAATGTTTATATTAATTTTCTAACCCGCAATATATTTCATGGTCATTTGTTTGTTATATTTAGTTTGTTTTGTTAGTGTTTGAGATTCTATTTTAATTTTTAATTATTATAACAAAAAATAAGAGATCTAAATACATAGTAAGTCATTTATACGCTATGATTAAGTCACATTTTTCCTAATGATTTAATTATTTTACACAATCTTAGTTAAATCAAATTAATTTTTATATGTAAAATATTCTAATATTAATAGTATTGACAAATAATAAAATGAGGATTTAACCTGTGTTAACACAAATTTAATGATATTTTATTAATTCAACATGTCCTCTTTATAACTCATCTACTATATAACCATATTATATAGTATTTTTAAAAATTTAATTTTACATATTCATAATATTTTAAAATTTTATTAAGTTTTATATATTAATTATAATATTTAAATAAATGTGAACCGAAGGTCTTCTTACGCTAAGAATCAAAGCTCACAGGTTTTTAAAAACAAAATAGGAATCATATTGTTGTTTTCTTTGTTTGCAAATAATTCAGAGATAGAATATCTTCAATACACAATAGAAGATGTGGTTAATATTATAATTTCTGTTTCCATATTGATTCTACTGTATTTTTTTAGTTGGAATGGTATGTAAAATATTTAGAAAATAAAATTTGAAGTAATACTATTTTTGGTAATTTTTTAGGGATTAACTTTGTAAATAAGTACAAATAAAAGGGTAGAACCCAAATTTTACTTAAAAATGTATATATAGATATAACTAAGTATTGGCACTCTCAAATAAAGTCTTAAGATCGTTGGTTCGAATGATATTTAAAAAAAAAACTATATAAAATGTTTTGCTTCCTAGTTATAGAGAATGTATACTTAACTACTAGCTTGAGTATATAAACTAAAACTTTTATCTAAATTATCCAGATTAGCTCATTTCTTTTTTTCATTTTTTTCTTTTTTTTGACAAGAAAAGTTTACTCAGGCTCATTTCTTCTCTCTCAAATGTTTAAGGAGTTGTTTATTTAAAATTGTGAAAACTTTTTCCAACACCTAAGAAAAGACGTTAAAATATAACTATATATATATACGATAATAATATATACTTTACATGGAAAAATATAAAGTAACCCTTCAAATAACTAAGTGGCAGTTGATATAATACTACTTTTAAAATAAAACTATGTTAAAACCATGATATAAGGAGTCTTTTAATGTGTTTCTAGGATGTTTTGGAGTCTTTGCAGGTTTTCTAGGATTTTAGCACAGATGGAGCGAAATGGAGCAATTTGGATCGTTTTGGAGCATAAATCTCGAAGAATCAATTTGGACTCGAGGCAAAACAAGGGCATCGATCGACACTACTTAGGAGCATCGGTCGACACCCTCTTCAGCCGATGAAGAATCACAAATTTGGAAATTTTACAAGTTGCCCAAAGTTTTTGAAACAACCCTTCCCGTTTTTTTTTTATACCTTAATTTACTAGTGGTCCCATACCCACTAACATCCTAACAACAATCAATAACCGCGGATAACCAAATAAAACAATTCCATTAATCCATTAAAATTCCAACATAAATAATCCAATACCCAATAACACCAAAATCCAAAACAAGGAAATAACCAAAAGCTAACATCCTACAATGTTCCAATGACTTAATCTAGCAACCTAACAACAGCTAGACCACAATCAATCAAGCCTCTAGAACATCCTCCTCTTCATCGCCTTTGATTCCACAATCACACTTTTCCTTTACCTGCACATCACAAACAACAATTGAGATGCGTAATTATTATCATAAATACTTAGTGAGGCCGTCCTCCCATCTACTAGGTTATACACACAAGCATATGAGACCCTCAAGTTATGCAAGCAAACAAAACACAAGCAATACATCAAACCAGGAAAACAAGTCTCGGTTGAGACTAGTGTCGACCGATGCCAC
>NW_010921700.1:160978-161488 GCF_000633955.1 Camelina sativa | reverse complement strand
AGTGGTATCGATCGATGCCTCTTCTGCAGACACGATCTGCGCGAAACTCAGCGACGAACTCTGATTCCAATCAACACAAATTCGACTCCAAACACGTCTAACCATCTCGGAATTCACTAGAAATCACAAATACAATGTACCCAAGCAAGCAAACACCACAAACCACAAGGAATCACACAAAACAAAGGAGATCTCATGCTTAGATCAACCATGGTCAAGCACTCACCTCAAGAACAGGAAGATTGAATTGAGAAACGTGGAAAACAACACCTCCAGAAGCTCCCCCTTCGTTTCCAGCAACCGCTAACACTCCTACTGCCTCAGATCTCTCCAAAACCTCCAAGAACAAGCCCAAAAAATCACAAAAACGTTTCTCTCTCTTTTCTCTCTTTCTTTCACTATGCGGCGACCAAATAACTTCCCAAAAACCCTTAAACTCGTCCTTAGACGCTTATAACACGATTTAGGGATTTAATTGAACCAAACCGAACCAATTCGGCAATTAATCAA
>NW_010921700.1:159493-159971 GCF_000633955.1 Camelina sativa | reverse complement strand
AAGCAACATACCACTCCCACTCTCTGGCCACAAAGTCCATCGAGCTATCGGTATCACGTGAGTTGGGCCCGCACGGCCTTGAGCAAAACAAATATTGATGCCAATGAGTATCTCCCGGCTAGATCTACCTCAACATTTCCACAAAACTTTCCCTTTTTAGAAACTTTCTATTTATGGAAACCTTCCTTTTGTGGAAACTTTCTATTTATGGAAACTTTCCAAAAATAGAAACCCAAGCTATTTCTCTTTTCCCATGACAACAACAGTCAAACATAAAGAAAAATACTCATCTTATTAATCTCAAAAATGTCATAATCGTTACAATATCAACGAAATTACATCAGAAAAGCCAAAAATACAACAACCGGAGCCAACAACCCGCATCCCGAGCACCACCTCATCTTGATACTTAGTCGCACAACCAACCACCCCTAAGCGACCAAATATCAAGAGAGATGGGCTGGAATACTCCGTACCC
>NW_010921700.1:147629-157901 GCF_000633955.1 Camelina sativa | reverse complement strand
CAAAAACGTTTCTCTCTCTTTTCTCTCTTTCTTTCACTATGCGGCGACCAAATAACTTCCCAAAAACCCTTAAACTCGTCCTTAGACGCTTATAACACGATTTAGGGATTTAATTGAACCAAACCGAACCAATTCGGCAATTAATCAAACCGGCCGAACCCAGAAATTAGTGGTGTCGATCGATACCACTAGGGTGTCGATCGACACTCCTTTCAAAATCACAAAATCCGGTTCGCGGATGTTACAGTTTTCCATAATTGCAAGAATAGTCACTGACGTGTTTTAGGACATATAAATAGTATTTTTAGGTTTTACAAACCATGAAGTTATTTTCTATCAAGTTTTATTTTCTACAATCCTGTGAGATTTTGAGAGCTTTGGGAGAGAGAGATCTGCTTTGTAGAGAAGAATTCTTTAACTCCTTTTACTCTTTTAATTTCAATTGCTTATTATTCAGAATCATGTCTTGTTCTTCATTGATTATGTCTGAGTAGTTTGCTTGTTAGGTTCAGGGTTTTTATTAGGGTTTTTATGAATTATTAGATCTGTTAATTTAGGATTCATTATCTATCTAGATCTTCATCTTAGGTTGTTCTTCATATTAATCCTTTATTGGCCATCTAGAATTAATACCCTAGGAAATAAATTGATATGAGAATATAATTGATTTTGCTGATAAAACCTTTTGATGAGCAAAATTATTTCTTGCAAAGAGATTTGATTTAATAATTTTGTGAACAGTCTAAACCTGTTTTTAAAGCTGATTTATTACCTGAATTTTACAAAGAGATTTGGATTTTCTGGTTTTAAATTTAGATATTATTTGCAGTGAGAACTGATTTAATTTACAAAAATGTTTAGAGTTCTAGATCTGTTCTTAATTGCCTGAATCATAATTTATTGATTGATTTAAAATTTCATAATTTCCTGAGAAATTCCCTAGGCCTAGCTTTTTGATCTTCTGAATTTACAACAGTTTTATTTAATATTTTGCATTGCTTTTATTTTAATTCAAATTAATCTGTTTAGCTTAATTATAAAACTCAATAATTTATTGTGTAGTCTTGAGTCCTTATGGAATTCGACCCCTAAGTACTGCAGTGATCTCTTAATTTGAGAGAGTAGCTCTAGGGTAAATTTGAGTATATCAAATTTTGGCGCCGTTGTCGGGGACTCTTTGATCTACCATTAGATTTGAGTTTTTAATTTTGTTTAAAATTTTCTTTTTATTTGAAACTTACACGCTTTTGTTTTCTTTTCTCTTGTGTGTTTCAGGTGTATGCCTAATAAGCCTAACACAAGGAGCAACAAGACTGGTCCTACTGTGAATCTTTCAAACCAAGAGTTAGGAAAACTTGAGCGTGAGAACCGAAAAGCAGCCAAATCTCTGAAGATGGTTAACCCAATCATTCTAATGCGAGATGAGGATGGTGCTTTGAGGGATCAAGAGGGCCACTTGCGCAATGAGCAGGGCCAAAAGATTGATGTTGAGGACAACGTGATTGCTGAAATTGCTGTTGTCGACGAGCCAGCTGATGGTGTCGACGGTGTCGATCGACACCAACAGGGTATCGATCGACACCCCCTTCCTGCAGATGGACGTGGAGCTGCCAACCACGTCCAGAACCCAGTTCGAAGACAGGATCAAAACCGAGACTTGATCAGGACCATTGCTGACTACAACCGGGCTGATCTGGTGTATGAGAACTGGTCCGCTATTGTTCCTCCTCCATTCTAGAGGAATGATTTTGAGCTGAAGCCTGCTTACTTTCAACTGGTTGGGCAGAGACCTTTCTCAAACCTGCCCCATGAGAAGCCTTTGGACCACATTGAGCACTTTGAGGATCTTGTGACCAGTATCAAGGCTAATGGAGTGACTGAGGATTTCATATTCTGCAAGCTTTTCCCATACTCACTTGCAGGAGAGGCATCTCAGTGGTTGAAGCAGCTGCCAGCTGGATCTTTGACAAATTGGCATGATATCAAGGTGGCTTTCCTCAACCATTTCTATGATGATGCAATGTCAGATGATGCCCGGTAGCGGAAATCTTCTTTTTTCTCATAAAGATGTAATAATTTGTTCTAACATATAAAAACAACATGAATTCATACATTTTCGAAAGATCTGTTGTAGCACACTGGTTAAATTCATCTCTGATTTGATGTATTTCTGGGTTCAAAGCCTGGCAGTGGAAATCAATATTTTATTTATCTAAAATATATTATAATTTGTTTCAACATATAAATACAGCATGAATTCATATATTCTAAAAAGATCTGTTGTAGCACATTGGTTAAAAAAAGCTCTTATGTGATGTATTTTCGGGTTCAAAGCCCGGCAGCATAAGTACTTTTTATCTTTTTTTTTTTCTCTAAAAGATGTAATAATTTGTTTCAACATATAAATACAACATGGATTCATATACTTTCAAAAGATCCGTTGTAGCACAATGGTTAAAGATATCTCTTCTTTGATGTATTTCCGGGTTTAAAACCCGGTAGCGGAAATCTTCCATTTTCTCATAAAGATGTAATAATTTGTTCCAACATATAAATACAGCATGAATTCATACATTTTCAAAAGATCCATTGTAGCACATTGGTTAAATTCATCTCTGATTTGATGTATTTCTGGGTTCAAAGCCTAGCAGCGGTAATCTTTTGTTTTTCATCTAAAATATGTAATAATTTGTTTCAATATATAATTACAGCATGAATTCATATACAACTTGTAAAAGATCCGTTGTATCACACTGGTTAAAAATATCTCTTATTTGATATGTTTCCGTCAACAGAAATCTTTTTTATCTTTTATTTTTTTCTCTAAAAGATGTAATAATTTGTTTCAACATATAAATACAACATGAATTCATATACTTTCAAAAGATCTGTTGTAGCACACTGGTTAAAGATATCTCTTATTTGATGTATTTCCGGGTTCAAAGCCTGGTAGTGGAAATCTTATTTTTTCTCATTAAAATGTAATAATTTGTTCCAACATATAAATACAGCATGAATTCATTCATTTTCAAAAGATCTGTTGTAGCACACTGGTTAAATTCATCTCTGATTTGATGTATTTTGGGTTCAAAGCCCGGCAGTGGAAATCTTTTTTTTTTTTTAATCTAAAAGATGTAATAATTTGTTTCAACATATAAATACAGCAGGAATTCATATACTTTAAAAAGATTTGTTGTAGCACACTGGTTAAAAATATCTCTTTTCTGATGTATTTTTGGGTTCAAAGCCCGGCAACGAAAATCCTTTTTATCTTTTATTTTTTTCTCTAAAAGATGTAATAATTTGTTTCAACATATCAATACAGCATGAATTCATATACTTTCAAAAAATCTGTTGTAGCACACTAGTTAAAGATATTTTTTATTGGATGTATTTCCGGGTTTAAAGCCCGGCAGCGAAAATCTTCTTTTTCTCATAAAGATGTAATAATTTGTTCCAACGTATCAATACAGCATGAATTCATACATTTCTAAAAGATCTGTTGTAGCACACTGGTTAAATTCATCTATGATTTGATGTATATCTGAGTTTGAAGCCCAGCAGCGGAAATCTTCTTTTTTTCTCATCAAGATGTAATAATTTGTTCCAAAATATAAATACAGCATGAATTCATACATTTTCACAAGGTCCGTTGTAGCACACTGGTAAAATTCATCTCTAATTTGATGTATTTCCGGGTTCAAAGTGAACCAGTAGCGTAAATCCTTTTTATCTAAAATATGTAATAATTTGTTTCAACATATAAATATAGCATGAATTCATATACTTTCAAAAGATCCATTGTAGCACACTGGTTAAATTCATCTTTGATTTGATGTATTTTCGGGTTCAAAACCCGGCAGCGGAAATCTTTTTTTTTTTTAATCTAAAATATGTATTAATTTGTTTCAACATATAAATACACCATCAATTCATATACTTGTAAAAGATCCGTTGTAGCACACTGGTTAAAAATTTCTTTTATTTGATATATTTCCGGGTTCAAAGCCGAGCAGAGGAAATCTTTTTTATCTTTTATTTTTTTCTCTAAAATATGTAATAATTTATATCAACATATAAATACAGCATGAATTCATACATTTTCAAAAGATTCGTTGTAGCACACTCGTTAAATTCATCTCTGATTTGATGTATTTTTGGGTTCAAAGCCCGGCAGCGGAAATTTTTTTTTTAATCTAAAATATGTAATAATTTGTTTCAACATATAAATATACCATGAATTCATATACTTGTAAAAGATCCGTTGTAGCACATTGGTTAAAAATATCTCTTATTTGATGTATTTCCGTGTTCAAAGCCCAGCAGCGGAAATGCTTTTTATCTTTTATTTTTTTCTCTAAAATATGTAATTATTTGTTTCAACATATAAATACATCATGAATTCATATACTTACAAAATTTCCGTTGTAGCACACTGGTTAAATTCATCTTTGATTTGATGTATTTCCAGGTTCAAAGCCCAGCAGCGGAAATCTTTTTTTTTTTTTATCTAAAATATGTAATACAAGTCTCCTGCTGTTGGATGAATATTTACTATTCTTCCTATGCTGAATCCTTTCTTCCTTTCTCACCATGTTTTCTCATCTGAATCCCACATGTATTTTGTAGGGGATTGAATATATGTACGTTCTCGTGCTTCAGGATAAAGTAAGTTCATCTGAAAGTATTCTGTAAGCATTGTTTTCTCGATGCCCTCTTTTGACATAATGTATTGTAGACTGATTTCTTCAGGGTAAACAATTCTCTGCTGGCCTGATAGGTGTAATTGTAGTCTTGTTACTGCCGGTTTTCGTTCATGTATTTCAAACGCAAAAATTCGCCAAATAGCTTCGCATGTAGAGAGGTAACGACACTCCAAATAGTTTTTTTTTATCTCATTGATCTCTTCCTCTGATTCATTATCTCCTTTATTTGGATCCAAAGTTTGTTGTTTCTCTATCTTCATTGTCGCCATGTCTACTCCTTTTGTGATATATTTGAAAAGATATTTTATGGCAGATGACCTACAGCACCAATCTACATTGATGTGAGCTTTGTATTTTTTTAGGAGGGCAAGATTGTGAGGCACAACGTAGCGATTATCAAGCATTGTGTTGCCTTTGATGACGAATTTTGTTTCATCAAATCTCCTACGGTAAGAAATATAGCCAGCTTCACTGATACTTGTGATGTCATTGTATGGTCTTGGAAATTTTTTGGTGCAGTTGTTATCATCCATACACTTTGGCCCGCATGGTCCATGCATCATTAGTCGTTCAACCAATAGGAAACCCTCTGGATCTTCCTCTTTATCTGGTAACTCAGAGGTAATAAAACTATCAATATCTTCTGGAGTTGGATTTTGTTTTGACTCTTGTAGCCATAAAAGTATATGTGCATGAGGAAGTCCTCTTTTTTGGAATTCAATTGTGTGAACAACTGGTTATTTAAAAAAAAAAAATAGGAAAATAAATTAGTGTTTCGCAAGAAATAATAATTATGATAATATCTTGTAATAAAGTATAATAGTACCTGCTGTGATAGGACCAAAGAAGACACCATCTTGTAGATCCTTAAGAAGTTCTTCTAATTTCATTTTAAATACACGACATTCAATGTCAGGTCTATCATTTGCATTCTCGTTACCAGCCATTTTAATATGATCAATCACTTCTTCCCACTTTGGATTTGCAGTTATTGTAATGAAAAGGTCATGTAATAATTTGTTTCAACATATAAATACAGCATGAATTCAGATACTTTTAAAAGATCCGTTGTAGCACAATGGTTAAATTCATCTTTGATTTGATGTATTTCCGGGTTCAAAGCCCGGCAGCGGAAATATATTTTTTTTATCTAAAATATGTAATAATTTGTTTCAACATATAAATACACCATGAATTCATATACTTGTAAAAGATCTGTTGTAGCTCACTGGTTAAAAATATCTCTTATCTGTTGTATTTTCGGGTTCAAAGCCCGGGAGCAGAAATCTTTTATTTCTTTTATTTTTTTCTCTAAAATATGTAATAATTTGTTTCAACATATAAACACAGCATGAATTCATACATTTTCAAAAGATCCGTTGTAGCACACTGATTAAATTCATCTCTAATTTGATGTATTTCTAGGTTCAAAGCCCGGCAGCGGAAATATATATATATTTTTTATCTAAAATATGTAATAATTTGTTTCAACATATAAATACACCATAAATTCATATACTTGTAAAAGATCCGTTGTAGCACACTGGCTAAAAATATCTCTTATCTGATGTATTTCCGTGTTCAAATCCTGGCAGCGGGAATCTTTTTTATCTTTTATTTTTTTCTCTAAAATATGTAATAATTTGTTTCAACATATAAATACAGCATGAATTCATATACTTTCAAAAGATCCGTTGTAGCACACTGGTTAAATTCATCTATGATTTGATGTATTTCCGGGTTCAAAGCCCAGCAGCGGAAATCTTTTTTTTTTATCTAAAATATGTATTAATTTGTTTCAACATATAAATACACCATGAATTCATATACTTGTAAAAGATCCGTTGTAGCACATTGCTTAAAAATATCTCTTATCTGATGTATCTCCGGGTTCAAAGCCCAGCAGTAGAAATCCTTTTTATCTTTTATTTTTTTTTTCTAAAATATGTAATAATTTGTTTCAACATATAAATATAGCATGAATTCATACATTTTAAAAAGATCCGTTGTAGCACATTGGTTAAATTCATCTCTAATTTGATGATTTTCTGGGTTCAAAGCCTAGCAGCGGAAATCTTTTTTTTTTAATCTAAAATATGTAATAATTTGTTTCAACATATAAATATACCATGAATTCATATACTTGTAAAGGATCCGTTGTAGCACACTGGTTAAAAATATCTCTTATTTGATGTATTTCTGAGTTCAAAGCCCGGCAGCGGAAATCCTTTTTATCTTTTATTTTTTTCTCTAAAATATGTAATAATTTATTTCAACATATAAATATAGCAAGAATTCATAGACTTTCAAAAGATCCGCTGTAGCACACTGGTTAAATTCATCTTTGATTTGATGTATTTCCGGGTTCAAAGCCCGGCAGCGGAAATCTTTTTTTTTTATCTAAAATATTTAATAATTTGTTTCAACATATAAATACACCATGAATTCATATACTTGTAAAAGATCCGTTGTAGCACACTGGTTAAAAATATCTCTTATCTGATGTATTTCCGGGTTCAAAGCCCAGCAGCGGAAATCCTTTATATCTTTTATATTTTTCTCTAAAATTTGTAAAAATTTGTTTCAACATATAAACACAGCATGAATTCATACATTTTCAAAAGATCCGTTGTAGCACACTGGTTAAATTCATCTTTGATTTGATGTATTTCCGGGTTCAAAGCCCGGTTTCAACATATATATACATCATGAATTCTTTATACTTATAAAAGATATATTGTAGCACACTGGTTAAAAATATCTCTTATCTGATGTATTTCCGGGTTTGAAGCCCGGCAGCAGAAATCCTTTTTATCTTTTATTTTTTTCTCTAAAATATGTAATAATTTGTTTCAACATATAAATACACCATGAATTCATATACTTGTAAAAGATCCGTTGTAGCACACTGGTTAAAAATATCTCTTATCTGATGTATTTCCGGGTTCAAAGCCCAGCAGCGGAAATCCTTTATATCTTTTATATTTTTCTCTAAAATTTGTAAAAATTTGTTTCAACATATAAACACAGCATGAATTCATACATTTTCAAAAGATCCGTTGTAGCACACTGGTTAAAAATATCTCTTATCTGATGTATTTCCGGGTTCAAAGCCCGGTTTCAACATATATATACATCATGAATTCTTTATACTTATAAAAGATATATTGTAGCACACTGGTTAAAAATATCTCTTATCTGATGTATTTCCGGGTTTGAAGCCCGGCAGCAGAAATCCTTTTTATCTTTTATTTTTTTCTCTAAAATATGTAATAATTTGTTTCAACATATAAATACAGCTTGAATTCATATACTTTCAAAAGATTCGTTGTAGCACACTGGTTAAATTCAGCTTTGATTTGATGTGTTTCCGGGTTCAAAGCCTGGCAGCGGAAATCTTTGTTTTTTTTATCTAAAATATGTAATAATTTGTTTCAACATATAAATACACCATGAATTCATATACTTGTAAAAAATCCGTTGTAGCACACTGGTTAAAAATATCTCTTATCTGATGTATCTCCGGGTTCAAAGCCCAGCAGCAGAAATCCTTTTTATCTTTTATTTTTTTCTCTAAAATATGTAATAATTTATTTCAACATATAAATATAGCAAGAATTCATAGACTTTCAAAAGATCCGCTGTAGCACACTGGTTAAATTCATCTTTGATTTGATGTATTTCCGGGTTCAAAGCCCGGCAGCGGAATTTTTTTTTTTTTATCTAAAATATTTAATAATTTGTTTCAACATATAAATACACCATGAATTCATATACTTGTAAAAGATCCGTTATAGCACACTGGTTAAAAATATCTCTTATCTGATGTATTTCCAGGTTCAAAGCCCAACAGCGGAAATCCTTTATATCTTTTATTTTTTTCTCTAAAATATGTAATAATTTGTTTCAACATATAAACACAGCATGAATTCATACATTTTCAAAAGATCCGTTGTAGCACACTGGTTAAATTCATCTTTGATTTGATGTATTTCCAGGTTCAAAGCCCGGTTTCAACATATATATACATCATGAATTCTTTATAATTATAAAAGATCTGTTGTAGCACACTGGTTAAAAATATCTCTTATCTGATGTATTTCCGGGTTCAAAGCCCGGCAGCAAAAATCCTTTTTATCTTTTATTTTTTTCTCTAAAATATGTAATAATTTGTTTCAACATATAAAAACGCCATGAATTCATATACTTGTAGAAGATCTGTTGTAGCACACTGGTTAAAAATATCTCTTATCTGATGTATTTCCGGGTTCAAAGCCCGGCAGCAAAAATCCTTTTTATCTTTTATTTTTTTCTCTAAAATATGTAATAATTTGTTTCAACATATAAAAACGCCATGAATTCATATACTTGTAGAAGATCTGTTGTAGCACACTGGTTAAAAATATCTCTTATATGATGTATTTTCGGGTTCAAAGCCCGGCAGCAGAAATCCTTTTTATTTTTTATTTTTTTTCTCTAAAATTTGTAATAATTTGTTTCAACATATAAATACAGCATGAATTTATACATTTTCAAAAGATCTATTGTAGCACACTAGTTAAAAATATCTCTTATCTAATGTATCTCCGGGTTCAAAGCCCAGCAGCAGAAATCCATTTTTCTTTTATTTTTTTTTCTAAAATATGTAATAATTTGTTTCAACATATAAATACAGCATGAATTCATACATTTTCAAAAGATCCGTTGTAGCACATTGGTTAAATTCATCTCTGATTTGATGATTTTCTTGGTTCAAAGCCCGGCAGCAGAAATCTTTTTTTTTAATCTAAAATATGTAATAATTTGTTCCAACATATAAATATACCATGAATTCATATACTTGTAAAAGATCCGTTGTAGCACACTGGTTAAAAATATCTCTTATTTGATGTATTTCTGGGTTTAAAGCCCTGCTTCGGAAATCCTTTTTATCTTTTATTTTTTTCTCTAAAATATGTAATAATTTGTTGCAACATATAAATACACCATAAATTCATATACTTGTAAAAGATCTGTTGTAGCACAACTGTTAAAAGTATCTCTTATCTAATGTATCTCCGGGTTCAAAGCCCAGCAGCATAAATCCTTTTTATCTTTTATTTTTTTTTCTAAAATATGTAAAAATTTGTTTCAACATATAAATACAGCATGAATTCATACATTTTCAAAAGATCCGTTGTAGCACACTGGTTAAATTCATCTTTGATTTGATGTATTTCCGGGTTCAAAGCCCGGCAGCGGAAATTTTTATTATCTTTTATTTTTTTCTGTAAAATATGTAATAATTTATTTCAACATATAAATATAGCAAGAATTCCTAGACTTTCAAAAGATCCGCTGTAGCACACTGGTTAAATTCATCTTTGATTTGATGTATTTCCGGGTTCAAAGCCCGGCAGCGGAAATTTTTTTTTTTATCTAAAATAATTAATAATATGTTTCAACATATAAATACACCATGAATTCATTTACTTGTAAAAGATCCGTTGTAGCACACTGGTTAAAAATATCTCTTATCTGATATATTTCCGGGTTCAAAGCCCGGCAGCGGAAATCCTTTATATCT